>NW_025896076.1:1523568-1617968 GCF_002878395.1 Capsicum annuum | reverse complement strand
GTGGATTGCATGGTTATCATGCAATCCACATGAACTTCCATGCTATTGGTATGTGTTGCCAATATGATTTTTCAATGAACATGATATTAAGATTGTGCAAGTACTTCCATGTGATATGAAATCCTTGCCATGCAATACATTGTTGATAACCATGCTTAGTATGAGATCCCTACTTATGATATTATAAATTATGGACTCTACTCTTATCAACAAGTCAGTCATGTGTGTCAGTTTCCTTCCATCGAGTCCTGGGGGTACTTGTACCCAAAAACTATAGCTGTATACCTAGATCCATGTAATGTTTCACGATATCTGAACTCAAGCTATGATTCCATAGACTTCAGTCAGTCATGTGGCTCAAGAAAAACTCATGATCTTAGTTAGTTGCCAGATATCAGTAACATTCCACCAGTCAATGGATTTTAGTAAGATTTAGTCATGCACAGTCAGTTATTCATGTCCAGTCCCTCCAGATGGTAGTAGAGGTTAGCACCGAGTAAACCCAAGGATGAGAACTCACCCGCCAGTTAGGGTGTAATTCTTAGTAGTCATCCTCGTATTCCAGAACTACGTAGCCATCATAGGTTGAGACATCTTAACCCATCAGATTAGGGTCGATGAGGTGGCTTAACCCGTTAATTTAGGGTTCCCACCATTCTCATTGAGTACCCACCAAATAAGAGTCACTTACTGGCTGTCCTTACTCGTTACACGATATTGACACCCCTCTAGTTGGGGCAAAGATTGGATCCTAGCTTAGCCATAACGTCATATATGGGGAATATTTGTTAAACACTATTTCCCATAGTTTCAGTATCAATCTCAGTAAAAGAACTCAGGGCGTTCTTCAGATTTCAGTATATACAGGACTATTAGATACAATCGTCCATGTTATCAGTTTCAGTATCAGTCATGACAGTTATCAGTAAACCATGTGTTAGCTTACAGGTTATGCTATCACATATTCACGATCCCAGTTTCTATATATGTGATTTTTGCACTCCCACATTCATATTAGTCAGTCAGTGTTGTTCATGCATGAAACCCTTTATGTTCAGCCTACCTTCCTCGCATACTCAGTACTTCAGTTGTACTGACGCATTTTCACTATGGTGCTTTTTTTTCATGTTACACCATAGGTTTCGAGACACGAGCTCCAGCCCAGCAGTAGTGGTAGCATTCCAGTCGCAGAGACACAGTGATTCCTCATTGATTCAAGAACAATATGATTGGATTCATTTTTTTATTTCTTCAGTTCAGTTTTATGGAGTTAGTTGGAGACATGTTCCTTCAACTCCTTATTCAGATACTTTAGAGGCTTTTAGATTTATGTTCAGATTTATGTTCAATTTAAGTTGTTTTGGATATTTTCACCGACATGATTTTATTCAGTTGATCTTATAGACTTACAATTCTATGTATTATTATATCATGATTTGCAGTATACAGGTACAGATATCAGTCATGGGTTAGCTTGTGGTCCCTCGAGGTCATGAGCACCGTGTAGCATTCCGGTTCAGCGAATCGGGGTGTTACAATATCCACCTATGGTTTTTTGTATATGTGGTATGGAAGTGTATGAGGATCTAATACTCATGTTTATGCCAATCTCAGCCTATCTCAAGATTGTGGCAAGTTTGAAACTCTGGTGCTTGGAGCAAGAATCATTCTAAATGATTTTTTGCTTGAAAAGGTTTTTGATGCCAAGTTTTCTGTGGTCATTCCCTACATGAATGGCTCTTGGCCTAGTAATTTTAAAGTTAGTTTTGAGGAAGACAAAATTCTAGTCCTAACCTTGAAATTGATTTGTCCAACTTTCATCTTCTGTCTCTCTATTTTATGTACATGATTTTGTCTCACGTCATCGCCACTACCTTAATCCCTTGAAAAGGTTCTCTCAACAACGTGACTTGTCAGGATGTGTTTCGGTTGGATTTATTGGTTAAGATTTATAAAATTAATTGCGCTTCCTGGTTTCATGAATACATGTTGGAAAGTGTTACACACATTCATTCCTCTACTAGCTTACCCTATGGTCTCTTTTAATTACCAAAATCTTCCTCCACTATTCCATCGATCTCTCTGAGTACCCCGTGGTAGAAATTGTAGCCATTTATAACTCTAAGACCTTTTCTAACATGGGATATGTCCTGGTCGAGAATGAATGTTGAAAGAAGGACACTATAAAAGCTCGTTCTGATGTTCCTAAGGTAAGAGAATCTATATCTAACCCTATGCTCTCTGTGATGAAGGGGATTGAGGAACTTAAGGATCGACCGAAAGCAATTAAAGAAGGGTTGTTGGTTTTTTAGGAGTCGACTACCAGGTTGTTGCAGTTGAGTAAAGACACAAGTATTGATATGGGGAAGGTGTGATTATCTCTTGATAGTCTTAAATAGGAAGGTGTAAAGTTTTATACCAGGATGTTTGCAAGATTGGACACCATTAAATCTAAGACTCACTCCTCCAATAATGATTATCGATTATAAATTTTTCCCTTTTTTGCTCTGTTTGTATGCTCTACTCTTTTTGATCATGCAATAAATGAGAGAATAATTAGTTATCAAATAATTAAGGAGCCAATCGACTTCAATGAAGGCACATAGTCAGCAAGATAGGGGGAGCCAATTGACTGCAAGAGAGGAAGAGAGTCAGCAAGATAGGGGAAGCCAACTGACTACTATGATAGGAAAGTCAACTAATGTTTAATGTTTAATGTTTATCATTATCAAAAAAGGGGGAGATTTTTAGATTCCCATATCAACATAATATGTTTTAATAATGACAAACTAATGATTCATAACTTGCAAGATATACTAGAATGATAATTAAGGCAAGAAAGATCACCCTTGAGATCTAAATTGGGAATGCATCTCTTGCAATCCTAGATTACAAGGGAATCAAGTATATAATAGGATTGGAATACCACGTAAGATCACAAATTCCAAGAAAGATCATCAAAATCACAGTGCAACAATGATGAAGATCACACCCTTTTTATGGACACATATGATATAGATGTGAATGGTTGTGAAGGAAGGAAAGCATGCCTTACATATACGGACATATCGAATATGTACGTATTAAACTACGTCAAGGAAACAAATTATGTTATGAACCAATCAGGGGCCTTGGCCTCGAAGGGTCCCAAACCACGAAGGCCCGAGAGACCCTTACTATCATAAACATAATCCATAGATAAATCAAAGTGCAGAAGATATAATGAAATTCAAGTTGATCCTATGATCAACATATGTCAATAAGGTTATGACAATATAATACTTAAATTCCATCTACGAAGCCTCTACTATATGCTAACTATCTAGGCCGGGACAAGGCTGCTGGTTGGATCATAAACTGAAAGACTCAACATATGATTAAACACTTTTCAAAAGATGGATGGCTCACCAATTCTATCATATCCTAAATGTTCCACTGATGTGATGGACCATAGGGTTGTGTCTCAAAACCAGTACTATAGTGGGTTAGTACTTAGAGAGTATTGGTACGTAGAACAATCCAAAAATAATGTATATTCCATGTAAATAAGTGAGAGCATTGTGAAAAACAAGTTATCATAATATATATAAAATTACATGGGCATAATGGAAAAAGCTTCAATTCTATCTTGTAAAACTTTGATTCAACTCTTTTATTTAGTTCTGATCTAGTGTACACCCTACAAGTCTAAAATCCCACGGTATCAGAGTTTTTTGCAAGAATTGGGTTATGGAATAAACACAAAGTATGCCTCCTTACTGACATAGGTGTAGTGGAAAAGGATATGCCTCCTTGCTGATATACCTTTTCATAATAAACCCGCATCGACAAAATATAGTTTTATTTGGAATCCGAAGAGTCTGTAGTATGTTCTGTTCTGAGTCTGTCATGGAATTTATCTGATTTGGTATCATAATAGCAAGACATGCAAGCCGTATAAGCCATATCATATCATGTCATACCATTCTATGGTCTTTTCATTTAAAAAGATGTGAATGACCACCTAAAAGATTTACATCATATGAGAGTTCTCATTTCAAAAGCATATGAAAACTTATGAAAAACACGCTCTTTTCAAGTCTTTAACACATGGTGGACAACAATTTCATAAATCACTTGACTTTCATTTAACAAGAAGAGAACATAATAACAATAAAAAAACCTCTCATATCATAACCAACAACCAGTTCATAAATGAGAGTAAAATATTTGACTCATACTTTAGGACATAAAATTCAATTCACCCCCCCTCCCCCTTAGAATTTCACGTATTCCCTCAAAAAGTTAGCTATTGATTTAGCTAGGCACTTCTCTCGTTAAAACTTAGCTAGGGATTAGCTATAAGAAACAATCCTAGATAAATCATAATCCTTGGAAGAAAACTTTGGTGCCAATATTGGTTCCTGTAAAAAAAGAATTTGCCTAAATTTTCTCTAGAAAAAATCCCTATATTTGATAAAATTCAGAGATGAAATATGATTTTCGGGAACAGGAAACTTTTAGTAAATTTATCGTTGTCGATGTATATTAGAGAAACCTAAGTTTTTTAGCTAAAATTTATAGCATGTTCTGTATTTTTGTTTGAGATCATGACAATTCATCTAGATTTTGCTAATCTATTCTATCAACTTTTTTTTTATCAGAATCAAAATATGAATGACGAGTGTGGTTTGCACAAATTGAACGATGATTATCATCATTCAGACTTTGATTTTCATATATAAAGTTTCGAGAATATATTATCCTAGACGAATTGTTGTGATATTATACACTACAGGAGAACATGATATGAATTTGAACTAGAGAACTCAAATACCTCTAGTACACATTTTTATTGACAAATTATGCTAGAAGTGTGCTATTTCCTAGAAACGCATTTATTTTCTAAATTTAATTAAATAAAGGGATTTTTCTAGAGAAATTTTAGGGTAATTTTTTTGAGAGAACAACCAATATTGGTGCTAAATTTGTACTCCAAGTATTATGGTTTAACTAGAAATGTAACTTATTGCTAATCCCTAGCTTTGTTTTAAGAAGAGAAATGCCTAGTAAAATCAATATCTAATTTTTTTAAGGGAAGACAACTATTTATCATCTAATTTAAAGTCCTAGAAAATCGTTAGATTTTGGAAATACGACTCGTGACAAATTTCAATGAACCACCAGAATTATAACCATAAATCTTGACATATCTCCAAAATTGAATTGGCAACAAATTTCTTATAGACCACTACAACTTGTTGTATAAGAATTTTATCAACATATTTTTTATTTAAATTTTCTCCAAATCAACTTCAAAAAGTATGCTTTATATTATTTTAATACCAATAAAAATAATTTACAATTGTTACATCTAGCCTTAACCTTCAATAATCAGCAAGTATATTTTTTATTCTTCAATAATATTTCAGGTCCACCTAAATTGCCTGTGGCATTCGTTTATAAGTCAACAACAAATGAATGAGCTATAGACTTATTCTCATTGTGGGAGGAATACCTTAATGACCCTAGATGGCATCCCATTAAAGTCATTATGGTTAATGGAAACCTAATTAAATGTGACTGATGATCAAGATTAAGAGCTGAAAGACTTGGAGAAAAATTAAGGCGAGGAAGTTTACAAAGCCGTCACAACAGCATTGACAGAGTTTAATGATTACAACCTGAGTGAAAGAAACATTAATGATGAGCTGTATAACGTTCAAAAAGAGTTGGTTAAAGGATTAAAGGAGATATCAAGAGTTGTTCCAATTGTTGTCAAGAGAACGGGGGATCTAGACAACAAACTATTCCATGATGCAACAAAGAGAAACTATAATAAGACATAAGGAGATGAAAGAGCTACAGAGTTCTTCTCATAGTAGGAGGAATACCTTAGAGACCTTGGATGGCATCCCATAAAATTCGTTATCGCTAATGAGAAATCATAGAATGTGATGGATGATGAATATGAAAAGATGAAAGACTTGAAGAAAAATTATAAGTTGCCACAATGACTTCTACAGAGTTACTGTGTATCATCTCAGAGCTTTGGAATTACGCAGTAAACCAGGAAGATATTCTGGAGAAAGGAGTTACTGCGTTACTAAACTTGTGGAAAAAGATGAAACTGCTCAACAATTTCTATAGGGACGGCTCAAAATCCATGACGACCTTCTTGGGCTATCATTGGCTTTGCAGATCTACGATAGATGGGGAGTTGATGTCCCAATTTCTGTCACTTTTGATTGGATAGAATCATCCATGAAATTATATCTTTCAAATAAAACTAAAAATAGAAAAATATGTTTGATGAATTTTTATAATGTTGAATACAAGTGGATATAAACTGATAGTAGTGTTTTAATATTAAATTTGGAAGGTAAATAACACTGAATTATTTTCCTAATAAAGCTTCAGTATAAGATTACATAATTGAAATGTAAATTTGCAAAATAATTTAAACATTTTAGACATTAGTTAAATTTCTTTCCAAATTGTGATTAGTCATATTTTAGATTTTTTCTCATCAATTCCTACTATTACTACAATTACTACTTGATTTTATGTATCCTATCCACATGCAGATAACGTAATCTAATTACATGTAATTTTATTTAATAGAATAGAACATAAGAAATAATTAATCATCTATAATAAATTAAACTACACTAATAATTAATTATATTTGATGTATCTTATACAAAAGTTGATTACTTAAAATATATTTGTGGGTGTTAAGTCCTTAGTTTAGATTATTTACAAATTCATAGTTTGGGACTTGTTCCTTGGAGCCCTTGTTGTGATGACAAAGGACTCTATGCATTAGGGAATAGGTTGGGCTCACAGGTCACTGTCACAGTCCAACAGACATATAGCATAAAAGTTTGTAAAAAGTTGCTGCCACCTTTTGCCTCAACCAATGAGATTGTTTCTGGTTTTCTTATGTCACAATATATAATGCTCATCTTCCTCAACAAGAAGATTAAAACTTCTATATACTTACAATTAAAGATCTTTATCAAGTTGAGCAACACTGCAATCAAAGGCTGGAACTGTAATATGGAACCTATTATTCATTGAGTTTATCATTATTTACTTGTTATATTTGAGTCTTTGTAATCTGTACTCAAATGCTTGTCTATGTTTGCTTATGATTGTAGCAGGAGTTGTGGTGTAATTAGATTTTTCCTAAAAACATCTCATAACCTTTTTTCCATAAGTATGGCGCACTTCACACTCATGCATAAGACTATACTCAACACGGCTTTCAGACACCTTAGGACACTTTAAAACCTTAGCCTCTACTACAAAGTTTTGTCACGATCCGAGGCTACCCCCTGGCCGCAACAATGGTGCTTAAGGCCACAAGTGACCTTAAGCTAACCCATGGTCTCGTACCTTCTATGAGCACTGAATGAAATGAAAATAAAATAACATGTGCGGAAGATAAACTAATGATGTACTATCAATCTGAGTACTGAAATATATAAAACAACATGTCTGAAATGTTTGATAAACACTGAAACTATGACTGTCTGTCTAAAATAACTGATGAAATTTGAAAACGGAATAACTGTCTAACTGTCTAAAAGCCTTTAAGAATCATAGGGAGTTGATGGGACAAACCCCCAACTAACTCCGACTGACTGAACATAAATAAATGCTAAAATACTGGTAAAGCATGTCATATCCTCGATGGAAAAGGATTCACCAGTATTGCTGTAAGGCATTGTTGGACTTATAACGGTTGGGAAACTGAGCGTTCGAACCTATGTTATAAGACAACATAGCATAAGAAAAAAGTGTGGAATCAGTACTTTAAATGTACTGGCAGGTGAGGTAAGGACTAGCTGAAGTACATATGGCAATTGAGCACACATGCATGGATATGTATAACTAAGAATGCAAGACCAAGTAAAACGTGTACTGAAAAGATCTAAATAACATGAATAATCTGTAAAACTAACTTAAATCTAATTACTTAGTCAAGTAAACCTAGACTGAGATAAACTGAATACTGACTGAAACTATGGGAGCTATCATATAACCGACATGCCCCAATCTGAGAAAATCAGGGTCCAACCTGTAACCCTGTTAGAAGGGTGTTAGTACCTTGCCATGGGTACTGACACATAGTTATATGGATCCACTAAACTAGTTTCCAGAAGGACTACGGAGTTACCCTCTACTAGTAGGTGCTCTATGAAATATTTGTCAACACTCAACTAGTAGGATGACATCTCGAACCTATGCTGGCTATGTAGTTTCGAAACTCGAGGATTGCTACTAAGGTTCACACCCTCGACTGACAGGTGAGCCCCCATTCCTGGGTTCACTCAATGCTAAATCTTACTCCCAACTGAACTGATATTGGTATTGACTTAAGTTCAACTGAATATAACAACTGATAGTGCTCAACATGATCATAACAACTGAGTACATGATAAAATTCATGGTTTAACTGACTTATTACTAGAAACGTATGAAATATAAGTAAACACATAGGTATTGGGTGTTCATAACCCACCAACATTAAATGATTACAAACTTTGATAATAATGATAAGAGAGTGATATAGAATCATAGTTCAACAACAACAACAACATACCCAGTGTATTCCCACATAGTTATGTCTGGGAAGGGTAGAGTGTACGCATACCATACCACTACCACAGGTGAAGTAGAGAGGCTGTTTCCGATAGACCCACCACTTAAAACCGATAACAATATAACAAATACAAAAGATAAGTGCAAAATAAACTAAACCGCTAGCAATAAGATAATACTACCACTACAAGAAAAAAATAAGAACTCCAGACACAAAAGAATGCTCCTTTATTGTTATCGACGCACTCCTTCCCCCTAACCTTCTGCCCTAATCTATATCCTCCACACCTTTCTATCAAGGGTCCTGTCCTCCTTAAGTTGTAACTGCTCCATAGCATTCCTAATCACCTCCATCTAATATTTCTTTGGTCTACCTCTAACCTACCTAAAACTATCTATAGCTAGTGTCTCACACCTCCGCACTGGAGCATCTGAGTCCCTCCTCATCACGTGCCCGAACTAGTGTAACCTCAGTTCTCACATTTTATCCTCCACTGATGTAACTCCCACCTTCTTCTAAATAATCTCACTGCTCATCCTACCTTTCCTGGTATGTCTACACATCCATCGCAACATTTGCATCTTTGCCACCTTCAACTTTTGAATGTGGGACTTCTTAACTGGCCAACATTCTGCTCCATACAATATAGCCAGCCGGACTGCTTTAGGTGTACTTTCTTATAACATAAGACTCCTAAAACAAGCCTCCCTTTCAACCACCCTACCTCAATGCGATTCGTGGCATCCTTATCAATATCGCCGTTGCCCTGAATCATAGACCCCAGATACTTAAAACTCTCCCTATTTGGAATGATTTACGAGTCCATCTTCACCACTACTCTATCCTCCTATGATACCTCACTAAACTTACACTCCAGGTACTTTGTCTTAGTTTTGATTATCGAAAATCCTTTAGACTCAAGAGTCTGTGTCCAAATCTCTAACTTATCATAAATAGTCCCCGAGTTTTGTCAATAAGTACCACATTATCCATAAGTAACATACACCAAGGCACCTGTTTTTGAATATGTCGCGTCAAAAAATCCATCATCAAGGAAAATAAAAATGGGCTAAGAGTTGATCCCTGGTGCAACCCCATCAAAACTGGGAAGTGCTCTAAATCCCCACCTACCATTCTCAAACGATTCTTCACCCAGTCATACATGCCCTAGATCGACCTAGTGTATGCCACGAGGACCCTTCTAGCCTTCAAGCACCTCTATAGGATCTCCCTCAGAACTCTATCAAATGCCTTCTCTAGATTAATAAACACCATGTGCAAGTCTTTCTTTCTCTCCTGAAACTGCTCTACTAATCTTTTCACAAGGTGACTGGTATTAGTGTTCAAGCGACCTGGCAAGAAACCAAACTGATTCTCAAAGATACTCACGATCCTTCTCAGCCTCAACTCTACCACCCTTTCCTAAATCTTTATAGTATGACTCAATAACTTAATGCCTCTATAACTTTTGCAACTCTGAATGTCTCCTTTGTTCTTATATAAAGGAACCATCTTACTCAACCTCCACTCTTCCAGAATTTTTCATTCCTAAAACGATCTTAAACAACCTTATTAACCACTCTAAACCTGACCCACTAGTGCCCTTCTAAAACACTACTGGAATCTCGTCTGACCCCGTTTCCCTACCCCGTTGCATTATCCAAATAGCCCCCTTGACTTCCTCAACCTTGATAGATCTACAATAACTATAATCTCGATACTCTGCATATTTCTCCAAGTCGCCCAACATGAAACCTTTGCCCCACTAATCCTTCAAAAGTTTATGAAAGTAGGACTACCATCTCTCCCTATTAAGAGCATCCTTAACCAATACTATACCATCCTCTCCCTTGATGCACTTCACTTGGTCAAGGTCACAAGCCCTCCGTTCCTTGTCCTTGGCAAGCCTATACAACTTCTTATCCCCTACTTTCTCCTCTAACACTGTATATAAGCCCTCAAAAGTTGCTGTCTTAGCCATCGTAACCGCTACTTTAGCCTCTCTTCTAGAAACATTATACTCTTCCTTATTCGTCAGTCTTTCCTCATCATCCAGGATCTCCACAAAATTAGCATAAATGGAGTTGTTAGACTCCACCTTCCTCTTAACCTCTTTGTTCCACCACCAGTCTCCTTGATTCTTGATCGACTTATCGAGAAACCCAACACCTCTTTAGCAATCTCTCTAATATAACTGGCAGTCGTCTCCCATATGCTATGCACATCCTCTTTACTTTCCTAAGTCCTCCTACTCTTCAACTTCTTCCCTATTTACAAAGCACTAGCCAAAGTCAAACTACCCTGCTTAATCCTGGGTCGAGCATCCACACTCCTCTTCTTTTTGCCCTTATTGATAACCAAGTCCATCACCAACAACTTGTGCTGAGTCAAAAAATTTTCACTAGGTATTAACTTAAAGTCTTTACATAGCTCTCTATCACCCTTTCTAAAGAGGAAAAAGTCTATCTGAGTCTTGGCTACCAAACTACAAAATGTGATAAGGTGATCTTCCTTCTTCAGAATGCTCGAATTCACTATCTACAATCCAAAAGCCCTAGAAAAATCTAAAAGAAAAGTTCCTTTTTCATTCCGCTCCCCAAAACCAAAACCTCCATGCACATCATCATAATGTCTCGAAAAAGTCCCTAGATGCCTATTGAAATCCACTCCCATGAGAAGTCTCTCAGTGCTCGGGATGCTACTCACCACCTCATCTAAAACCTCCTAAAAGTACTTCTTCTCCTCCTCGTCCAAACCTATTTTTGGGGTGTAGGAACTAATAATGTTCACCATATACCCTCCAATGACCAACTTAATAGACATAAATCTATCACTAACTCTCTTAACCTCTACCACCTTTTCCCTATGTTCTTTATCTACTAAGATACCTAACCCATTTCTATGTCACACGCTCCCCGAATACCACAACTTACATCCATCCACCTCTCACGCCTTAGTTCCTACCCACTTAGTTTCTTGGACACAAGCTATACTAACCCTTCCTTTTCTAAGAATGTTCATCAGCTCTATAGAGTTACCCTAAAAAGTTCCTATGTTCCAAGCCCCAACTCACAACATAGAAGCTCCATTATCCCACTTAGCCTTACTAACTCTTACCCCTAATCCCACATCACTCCTAGCCCCAACCCAGACCCAACACCACCTAACCCCAACCCAACTTATAAAATGACCAGTCTCCTATCACCAATCATGGCCACTACACAAAAAAAGGGAAGAAGAATGAAAAGGAAAATTAAAAGAGATAAGAAATGGGATAAAGGAAACCAATAATATAGGGAAAGCAACAAAACAATAATACAACACAAGTTTTGATAACCAACAATCAATAACGGGAACGATACTACCATAGTAAGTAGATATGCTAGTAAACCAGGTAACAGTAATCAAGCAAGTAGAATAAATAAGTAACACTGTTATAAATTACCAAGAAACAAATAAATAGTGACCAACAATCTAGATAATCAGCCAACAACAACACAACCAGTTACAATTGAATCATAAGAAATAGAAAAATATGACGAAGCTAGACTAAAAGAAGGAACTAAATATCAAATTTTAGAGGTCACCGGGATACTCGGGTGTTCCATGTCCTCTCTTCTTTCATTCTACTGCTGGGTTCTAGCAATTTAGTGTCGAAATTGGTCCCTGGAATAAAGCCGCTGGTGCATCACCTTAATATCTCTGTGACGTCTCTTATGTATTACTAAAATTTTGGCACACTAATGCTATCACTAGAGTTGAGCTGGCGAAAACCCTAATCCCCCCGGCGATATCAGTGACGAGATATATATGATGACGGATGGGTTCTTCAGCATCAGCTGTTGCTACTGCAATACGGATTGCATCGATGTCACAACGTTTAATTTCTCGAAAGGGTCACTGGTCTTTGTAAAAAATTGGGGTCTCTTGGTTTTATCAAATGAGAGAGAAAGTATGTAATGAAGTAAATCACTGGCATTGCAGAATATGCCGGAATATGCTGGTCGGAGCGAACTAAGAGTGGTGGACGACGACCGCTTTTTTAACGTTGAAAATAATCTATCTCTATGATTTAATCTTGAAGCACGTAATTTCCCTAGCTTTCTTGATCTTCTTGAATCTTCCTTGCGCTACTCAGTGTATTCAAGATTCCACATATCAGGGAATAAAACATGGAAGCACCTGAATCAACATCAATTTCAATTGAAATTGAAAAATAATATACAGTATATTATAGGGAAAATGACTCAAAACACACCTAAACTACGATTGAAGTTGCTGTAACACATTTTAATTTTATGAGTCATTTATTAAATTGATGAGCTTTATGAGTTGGAATATAGGAATGAGTCAACCATGGCAAGGTAATATACACACTTGGATTAATGGATGAATTGGATAAGTTAACACGAAATCAATTTAAATATACATAGTAACTTGAAATTTGAAGCATTACATAACCTAGTTTACATGGGATCATATGAGGACATGAATTGAATTCAATTACTAAGGAAAAACATGGATTAAACTCTTCTTGAACATGTAAGATTTCATAATGAAGGAAGAGTTCATACTTTAAATCTAAGATAGGGTTTTTGGGCTCAATAGGGGAAAGGAAACCATTGATGAATATCCCACATACCTTAAAGTTCTTGGCTTAGTGAAGTAAACTTGACCTTTGAGACTCGGGACATGATCTTGAGAAGAAACCCCAATCTTGTTCTTGAGAATGGAAGTAGGGATTTTGTGTTGTTTAATTGATGGAAAAGAGAGGAAAAATAGTTCTCCTTAGGGTTAAATGTCATGGGTTGGGAGTTATAAGGGGGGAAAAGACCAAAACTCCTTAGAAACCTTCCAAAAATCATTTGGAAGCCATTCCAACATGTTTGGGTATGAATCCTACTTTTTGGGTATGGTTCATACCTTGATTTATCACCAGGAACCCAATTTTTGACCCCTACTATTGTGGGTATGACTCCTCCCGATGACTCATATGGTCTGGGTACGGGTCGTCATCAGGAGTCGTACCTTACTGCCAGCTTTGACAGTGCTTCAGTAATTTGGCCATAACTTTTCACCCCAATATCTGATTAAGGCAAAATTTGTATTGTTGGAAAGATAATTTAATTATATATCTATTTGTAGATATTTAGCTCATAAATTCTTATTATAACAAAATTTATCCTCATTTGGATATGACTATAGTTCTATACATCCCAAGAATTTAATCGCTATGGGATATTTCAACTTGTCCATAAGTTAGGAGATATTTGAGGACTTAATGTATGTCCAAGTAACTCTTAAATCTATCAAAACATGAGGCTTGATGCCTGGATCCCTCACTAAACCAGATACATGTAATATCTTATGACTCGTATTAAGTCATATAACTAGCGCTCATCCTCTTGTAACCTAAAATACTCATCTCACCTCACACTGACATAGTTACGACCTACCATGTATAACTCATATGATCACCTTATGAGTTTTAAGATTTAAGTCATAACTTAAAGAGAATATCACGGGGTATTACACTTACATATGTTAACACTTGTACGAATTATAAGCTGTTGGAGTTAGTTATTTTTTTTAAGATATTCTATAATATGAAAATTTTTTTTGATAAAAGAGAGGAAGATAAGTTGTTGGATAACTATTTTTCTGATGTTGCTAGGAATGTCAACAACTCCCTTTGACAACAAAAAAAGTAGAAAATGCAAAAATAAAAAACAAAAATTTTGGTAGACATCATAATGGGGATGATATAGTGTATAAGGATTTTATCCTAAAATAACTAATAATGATAGTATGTAACATAGAAGGTGACAAAGTTCAACAGAACTAAGAAGAACTAATGGATTTTCAAGACATCTTGGTTAGGTTGAAGGGAGGAGTCAATGAGAGAACAAAATTGATAGATCTGCAAATTTTATGGCAGGTCAAGAAGGTCATCTCATACATTGAGCAGTCCGAGCATGGTCAAACATGTAGATAAAGGAATCACACAACATCTTAAGTATGGGATGTTACTGAAGTAAACATTTCTAAAAATTATGGAAGGATATATGTGGAAATGTTATTATGAGTTTGGAGTTGTTATCACACCCATACCATTCTTGGGGCTACCTAGAAAGCTAAGGCAAATAACATGAAATCATCAAATCCAATCATCTCTTATTATTCCCCGAATTTAATAAACTAACAAATCCTTCCTCTAGAGTAGATATCTTATTGATTGCATAATTCTAGAGCTCTAAGATGATGTATCTTCTACTCGGGTTGTAATCATCAATCTTTATCAAAGCTGCTGTAAGGGACTTATAAATTTCCTCACCATAATTTTTTTTCAAGACTTTTAGATTTTTATCTGTATTACCTATCATATTCTCCGATTTTCTATTAAGCATAATGACTTTATGGAATGTCATCTAGGGTTTCTAAGGAATTTCTCCAACAATGAGCATAGCTCTATAGCTCTTTCATTTGCATCTGACTAATCATAGTCCCTCTTTATCACTTCACGGAATGGTCTATCATCGAGATCCCCCATTCTATTAACACCAACTCTTGGTAGCTCCTTTAATCCATTAAATTTCTGTTAAGTCCTTAGTTTTGATGATCGACAAATTCATAGTTTTGGACCTGTTCCCTGGAGCCCTTGTTGTGACAACAAACAACTTTACGTATCAGGGAATAGGTTGGGCTCATTGGTCGCTACCATAGTCAACAACCTAGATGACACATAGTACAAAAGTTGGTGAAAAGTTGTTGCCATCTCTTTTCCTCAACTAATGAGATTTCTTATTGGTTTTCTTGTGTCACAATATATAATGCTCATCTTCCTCAAAAAGAAAACCAACACTTCCATATTATTACAATTAAATATCTCTTGGAAGTACACATCAAAGAAAACTGTCGTAACAAGGAACTAATTGCTCATAGAGTTGTATTTTATGTTTCTTTGTTGTTGCAGTTTAGTCTTTGTAATCTTGTTCATAAAAGTCTGCCTACATTAGCTTATGATGGTAGTAGGTGTTGAGGTACAAACCTTCTTGTTGTAATTATCTAGAACTAGGTGATTGTTAGTCAGGACCCAAACCGATGCCGTGGATGTGACAGGAATCCCAAACTGTGAAGGCCCGAGAGACCCCTTAGCATACTATCATAAGCATAATCTATACGCAAATCAAAGTACAAAATATAAACTAAAAACATGGTAGTCCCAAAATCAAACTTAAAACTTCAAAAAATTGTATCAAAAGCGAAAACATCAAATCCATTCTAAACAATAAATGAAGTCTCTACTAAACTAAAAATAATAGTTTGTCTAAATCGGGACAAGGCCCTCGGTCGGACGATAAAACCAATTGAAAACTATCACATCGATAGTATGCCTTCCGAAGTACGGGAGGCTCACCAATTTTGAACTCTTCGAAAAATCAAGTGTCATTGTACTAGGCCAGAGGTCTAAGCCTAAGATCCTACATTATGAGAAAATGTAGCCACCGTGAAGGAAGGTCAACACCTAGAATATATTTGTATGCAGAACTAACCAAAATTGACATATATTCCATATAAAATAGTTAAGAGCATTAAGAAAACAATTTAACATAGCAAATATCAACAACACATAGGCATAATTGAAGAGCTTTAAAACATTCTTCTAAGTCATGACTCAACTTTTAATATTACTTCTGAGCTAGATAGTACATCCTACATTTTCATAATTCCATGGGCTATATGGAGGGGACACACTAGATCACAAAGCAGGGTCCCATAATCCCCAATCAAGTCAACATGTCATGGTAGTGCACAAGATCACAAAGTAGGGCACCTAACCATAGTCCCAAATTAGGATAAAATGAATTAAAATTGCATAAGATCATAATGCAAGGTACGATATCCTGCATCGGCAAATCATGATTTCCAACAATGAGTCATTCGACTTGTGCTTTCTTCGGGTGACCAACTTGCTCTATTTATGCCCAATTTTAATCCTTCAAAAATCATGATTTATGCTCAAAATCTTCATTTTTTTTATGTAAAGGTCACTCCATAGTAGGTATCGGCATACCTAGACTGGCAAGCCAAGTCATATTGTATCATATTCATTGCCTTTTTCATTCAAAAGCATATAAATGACCACCCAAAATACTTAGACATCATAAGAGAGTTCTTATTCCAAAAGCATGTGCAAACTTAGTAAAGCACACCTTCTTTTTAAGACATAAACATGTTATGGACAATTCAATTATTAATTACATGCAGTTTCTTCATTAGGAAACCGTAACATTTAGAATAGAAATCACCTCTTTTAAACGCACGTGAAATAACAATCCATAACAAGTAAAGAGGTAATTAAACTCAAGAATCAGCTTCATTCATAAAACAACCCCAACATTTGTTATATGTAAATCTCATGATATAAAAAGGGCTTATAATTCTTGCTGTCAAACTAAATTCACTATTCATAACTTGCTAAGACCATAAATTTTGTCATGGGGAAGGGAATTTTGCAAGTCATGTTCATAAATCACTTTTTGAACTCAAATTATGTATGCACAAGATTATAAACCAAACTGTAGGAAAAAACCCATGATAATTATGTACTTTCATCAAAATAGGTTTATGATTCATGCTCTTTAAACGATTTCCAAAAACACATTTCATATACATACATATATATCTTTAAAACTTGTTTAAAAACGTAAAATTCGTGCCCATGAGATTTAGGATAATACCACATACCTATTGATGTAGAAAACTAGAAGGGAACATAGAGAAATTTGACCCCTGTAGATTGAATTCCTCAAATCCTGGTTTGTTTCTCCTCTCTTTATTATGGAGAGATGGTTAGGGATTTTGTGAGGTAAAAATAATGTGTTTAAGGTTAAATATTTGTCCAAATAGGGATGGGAATGGTTATGGGGTGATAAAAGACATTTATGCCCTAAAAATAAATCAAACAGAACACTTTTTAATACCTCAAAAAGGCTTTGTGTCGCATAGACAAAGAGAACCTTAGGGTTAGCATCACATGGACAAAGCATAGATGAGGAAGTGTGCTTAGGCAATTTATTTGTGGTACAGGGCCATCACACACTTTGGACAGTACCTCATTCAAACACTCATAACTTTTGACTCCATATTCTGATTAACAAATGTCGGTGGTGTTAGAAAAAAGACTCAAATGACTTTAATTCAATATGTAGCAGGACACATGATCCTTTATATCCTAGGAGAAATGGTAACTTTAACCAAGAAAAATCATTAATTAAAAGTCAATTGATAGGAAAATGCTCAACTTAACTTCTGAGCTAGGAGATTTTTATGTTGTATATTCATCTCCAAGGATGTTTCCACACTAAGGAAATGTTGTTAACACTTATATCTAAGTAGAAACCATTGGGTTAAGGTCCATTAACATAGGAAATATGGTTTAAATTTAGCTTGAAAGTGTGGGGTGTTACATTATCTCCCCACTAAGATCAACAATGACAATCACTCTCACAAATGTTTTTGCCATATATCACCTTCCTAATAATTTCGTATAACGGAAGTACATCTTTTTCGTACTTCTTCAACTATAACCTTAGGTCGAGTATTCACACCAAAAATTTTATTACAATAAGAGCATCTAATCCCTTGTCTAAGTAATCACTACTCTTCTATAACTACTATCATAGTATCATTCAGAGGGTCGTTAAGGAACCTAAGTATAACCATCAAGAATGGGAGTAACACTATTTGAATATAACTTATACTTGTTGTACAATTCAAGGTGGGACATCAGTTGTAGATACGATACAATAGGAACAAAGTGCTTCATATATCAAATGTCAACATTATGAGAAGAGAGTCATTTTGCATAAACACAACACAACATGGATTCTTAGGACTGGGCACTGTGTGAAAACATAAGTGCATACATCATGAGCCATATAACTTAAGGCCGGAATCCATGAAGTCAACAATTGAGACAAGGATTGATACTTGAAGATATTGATCCTTATTTTTTGAGCTAAGACAGTTATGGGTTTACATGAACCTTATCAATTTGGCTAATCCTGGCGTAAATGAGTCAGTAACATGTAAAGAGCATAATTCCTTAGAACTAAACATGATATGAGACATAGATCGGTGGCTCATGATCATCACAACATTGAGCTTGAATACTTGAAAGCTTGGATTACTGAGAGACAGTATGGCTTCTAGTTTGGAGGTTAGAACATGGACATAAGGGCATAGAGAGCTCAAATCATAGGCATAGGTATGACTTGAATTCATATGAAATTAATAGAACGACCTCTTAAATTAAAGTAGGAGGATCTTTCTTGAATAGAATATTTGGGAACTATCTTAACTCATCATCTCCCCCTTAGATAAAAGTCACAATCCTTGAATTGAGGACATATCTTCTTATTAAATCTACAAACATAACACTCAACACAATGGGTTATCACCAAACACATCAACACTAAATTCCCCCAGATAAACTATTTTCTAAAGGCATTGCTTTTCAGGAACACTACTCTTAACTTTTGCTAGCCTCTATAGACATCACCCTACAACTCACTGTCTCATCAGCATACATATCCTCACTCCTTATCACATAAAAATCCATTCTCCTCTACTTAACATTCTAACATTAGACTGTTAATCACATAACTTACAACTTAATAAAATTTTTAAAACTATACCAAAGGTGCATATTGCCTACCTATATTTCCTCAATTTAACTCTAACGAACACCATACAAAAACTCTATAAACTTCCCCATACTACAAAATTCTAAAATATGAACTAGGTACTCATGAAACTTATATATATAAAACCTTATCTAACAACATACTACCTGTGGGTTGAACTTATTCTTATATACTTACGCTCTTATCTGCTTAATGACTTAACCTCAATTAATCATTTTACTCTTGTGCTCATATGTGTGTGTGTGTATATATATATCAAAATTGTCCACTCATTATTCTACAAGTTGACAATCTAGAATATTGCACACATACAATACAACCTACTATGTACTCCCACAAAACATGCATCATTAATCTTAAGCTACTATTCTTACCACCAAAATCAATATCCAATGTTCAAGCCTATAGTCTAGAATCAACCATGTACCACCAATAAACCATTCCATATATTATACTTTTCCATGGGGAAATCAACCTAAAATTCCTCATTTTACCTAATTACGACTCACAAGTTCATTCTCTCCACGACATTACTACCACACCTTATAATCTACCACACACCTTCTCACATGTAGTACTAGTTTACAACTACTATAGAAAAGAAAATCAAGGGGGTAAAGTCACATAGTAAGGATAGTCGATCTTCATCTTATAATATAACCCATTACGATCTTATCAACATATTCTACTTTCTCAATTTAAATCAACTTACCCATACACACATTTAGACTACTTTCAAAATTCCTTAAAAATAACTATGTTTTCCCCAAGTTAGTCTATACTTATAACTTATTGGCTAACCTACCCCTTTCTATTTACCATTTATAAATGATTTCTACAACTACCATTAATATCCAAGGCTCCTTCTCTATTTTCAATAAACAACAATCATAATTAATCACTTCCTTCACAAACTACCATACAATCTATAAATCTTGCTACAACATTATTCTATCACTATAAAATGGCAACCCATCACCCAATCAAAGGTTATACAACTAAATCTAGCTTTTTTATGCAAAATTCACCCTCACTCTGACTTTTAGACTTGTGGCTTCATATCACTGACTTCTGCACCATCTTATTACCAATAGGTCATGTCACATTAACATATACTACTACTTGGGTGGAAATATTGCTCCAATATTCTGCTACATATCTTTAACCTTAAGTATGGCATCTACAATAGGGATTCTAAAATGGATTGAATACACTTCATACCTCAGGGTGAAAAAAACAATTGCATTAAGATAGAGGTATATACTCGAATCAATACACTTTGAAGCATTAATGAAATACTCTCAAGTCCTTGTGCTACCTAATAACTTCATGGATAATTCAATCAAAATGGACCACATCATTGGGGATCTAAACTCTTGGACTTGTATCGCCTCGAAAATGAGGTATGACCCATAAATTAGAGCAGGAATTTTGATAACTTCTATATTGATGATGCCATGGAACAAACGAGAGTATGAAAGAATGAGAAACGACTCCTAAATGTTCAGTAGCGTCCTGATTATAAGTGTGGTTCACAACACATCTATAAGAAAGTCTCTACTAGACATGACTTCATAGAAACTCTAGGACCATGAATTGTGCTATGATACCAAGCTTGTCATGAACCAAGCCGACGCCCTGTCCATGGCGGGCATCATAAACCACAAAGGGCCAAGAGACCCCTTAGCATTCTATCATAAGCATAATCCATACATAAATTAATGTTCAGAAGATAAACTGAAAACATAGTAGTCCTAAAATCAAACTTAAAACCATAAAACATTATATAAAAGGGAAAACCCAAATCCAATCTAAACAATCTATGAAGCCTCTACTGAACTAAAAACAATAGTCTATCTAAACTGGGACAAGCCCCTTGGCCAGACCATAAAACAACAAAAAACTATCACATGGATAGGATGCTTTCCGAAGTAAGGGAGTCTCACCAACTCTAAACTCTTAGAACACTCTATTTTTGCTGAACTGGGTCGTAGGACTGAGACTTAGATCATATATTATGAGACAATGTAGCCACCACAAAGGTCGATCAATGCCTGGAATGATTGGTATGAAGAACTAACGAAAATAACATATTTTCCATATAAAATAGTCGAGAGCATTAAGAAAATAATTTAACATAATAGAAATAAAAAACACATGGGCATAATTTAAGAGCTTTAAAACATTCTTGTAAGTCATGACTCAACTCTTCGTATTAACTCTGAGCTAGACATTACACCCTATATTTCTACAATTCCATGAGCTATATAGAATCTGCCCTTGACTTGGAGGCCAACCTCCCAATCCAAGTTTGCCACAAGGATTGGAGTAATAGTAAGGGGGACTCATAAGATCACAAAGAAGGGTGCCATAATCCCCAATCAAGTCAACATGTCATAATAGTGCAAAAGATCATAAAGCAGGGCTCATAAACATAGTCTCAAATTAGGATGACATGAATCTAAAGTATTTAAGATTACTAAGTAGGGTACCATATCCCACGTTGGCAAATGACGATTTTTAGCGATGAGTCTTTTGACTCATGCTTTCTTTAGGTGACCAACTAGCTCACTTTAAGCCCAATTTTAGTACTTTAAAACTACAATTCAAGCTAAAAATATTCATTCTTTACATGTTAAGGGCACTCCAAAATAGGTATCATCATGCATAGACTTGCAAGCCATATCACATCATATCATATTCATTGCCCTTTTCATTCAAAAGCATATAAATGACCACACAAAAGACTTAAAAAATATAATAGAGTTCTTATTTCAAAAGCATGTGCAAACTTATGCAAACACACCCTCTTTTCAATACACAAACATGCGGTGGTCAATTCAATCATTAATCACATGCAGTTTCTTCATTAGTAAACCATAGCATGTGGAATATAATTCACCTCTTTGAGAAACACGTGGAAAAACTATCCATGACAAGTAAAGAGGCATTTAAAATCAAAAATTATCTTCCTTCATAAAATAATCCCAATATTTGTTATACGTAAATCTCATGATAAGAAAGGGGCTTATAATTCATGGTCTCAAACCGAAGTCACAATTCATAACTTGCTACGACCATAAATTTCAACACGATGATGGTAATTTTGAAAGTCATGTTCACAAATCACTTTTCGAACTCAAATCATGTATGCACAAGACTGTAAATCAAGCTTACGGAAAAAATCCATGATAAATTATTTACTTTGATCAAAACGGGTTTATGATGCATGCTCTTTAAATGATTTCCAAATACATATTTCATATACATACATATATATCTTAAAAACATGTTTAAAAATGGAAAATTCTTGCACATAAGATATATAATTATTAAATATACCTATTAACGGAAAAAAGTCAGAAGAAACATAGAGAAATTTGACCTTTATATCTTGAATTCCCCAAACCCTAGGTAGTTTCTCCTCTCTTTCTTATGAAGAGATGATTAGGGATTTTGTGAGGTGAAAATAACTTATTTAAGGTTAAATATTTGTCCAAAGATGTTTGCGAATTATTATGGGATGATAAAAGAACTTTATGCCCTAAAAATAAAACAAACAGAATACTTTTTAATGCCTCAAAATGCTTTGCGTCGCATGGACAAAGCATAGATGAGGCAGTATGCTTAAGAGTTTTCTTTGTGGTGCAGGGCCATCGCAGATCCAGGACAGTGCCTCATTCAAACATTCATAATTATTGACTTCAGACTCGGATTGACAAACGGTTGGTGGCTTTGGAAGAAGACTTGAAGGGTTTTAATTTGATATATATATGGCCACAAGAATATTTATATCCTATGAGAAATGATCTCTTGTAGTTGACAGAAGAAAAATCATCAACTAAAAGTCAATTGATAGGAGAGTGCTCAACTTAACTTTTGTGCTAGGAGATTTTTATGATGTATATTCATCCACAAGGATGTTACCAAACTAAGGGAATTTTATTCACACTTATATATAAGTAGAAATGATTGGGTTCAAGTCCATAAATATAGGAAATACGATTCAACTTTAGCCCAAAAGTCTAGGGTGTTACATTGTTCAAGATAGACTTAGCTTGTGGAGTCTAGTTAGAGTTAGTTGGAGGTATTAGTAGTAGAGTTACTGCTGGAAGATTCTTTGTAATAGAGTTATTAATAGGAAAGTGAGGATTAATGGTTTGATTCTCAAGAGTAGAGCTATATTCAAGAGTTTGCTTGGATATAGTGAAGCTTTAGAAATCCTGGAGTCAGGTGGTGGTTTTTTTCTCCTTTAAGCAAGGAGTTTTCATGTAAAACTTTTATGTCTTTCCATTTATCTTTACAAACATTTTTACTTCTTGTACTCTAGAATCTTAACTTTCTGTGTTCTTCAGGGAATAATTCCCTGAGTTGAGGAGCAATCCACCCCGACCCTTCATCATCATTACTATTTTTTTCCTTTACTATCAGAGTATGATTTAATACTTCCAAATCATTGTATTCTTTTTCCTTCTCTCTTAAACTTTTAAGGTGTGTTTCTACCTTTTTTGAAACTTCTTGATCACCTTCATCTTTGATATGTTTCATCATGTTCAAAGACTATGCACTTGTTTGGATGATTTTTTAACAAATAGTGAATTGAGTGCTCGTGATAAAATCCTCAAAAACAAGTGCATAGTCCTTGAACGTGATGAAACATATTGAAGATAAAGGTGATAAATATGTTTTGAAAAATTTGGACTCATGGCTTAAAAGTTTAAGAGATAGGGAAGAAGAATACGATTGTTTGGAAAAACTGAATTAAACTCTATTTTTGAAGGAAAGAAATAGTATTGATGAGATGCATAACACTCAAAAAGAGTTGGTTAATGACTTAAAGGAGTTATCAAGATTTACTCCAATTGTTGTTAGGAGAATGGGGGAGCTTGACAACAATCTATTCCATAACGCAATGAACAGAAACTATAATAAGTTATAAGGAGATTAAAGGGCTTCATAGTTATGCTCAGAGTAGGAGGAATATCTTAGAAACCCTGAGGCCATCCCAACAAAGTCATTATTGTTAATGAGAAATCATAGAACGTGACGGATGATAAAGATGAAAAGCTAAAAGACTTGAAGAAAATTTATGTTGAGGAAGTTTACAAAGCTTCCACATCAAATTTTATAGAGATTGACAATTGCAACCCAAGTGGAAAATAATCATCTCAGAACTTTGGAATTATGTAGTCAACAAGAAAGATATTCTGGAGGAAGGAGTTACTGTGTTACTAAACCTGTGGAAAAAGATGAAACTGCCCAACAATTTCCAAATGGACTGCTCAAAATCCATAATGACCTTCTTGATCTATCTTGGGTTTTACAGATCTACTACAGGTGGTGAGTTGATGTCCCGATTTGTTCCACTTCTGATGGGATGAAATTGTCCATGTAATTTCTTCTTTCAAATAAAAATAAAACTAGAAAAGTTTGTTTGATGATTCTTTATAGTGTTGAGTAAAAGTGGATAGAAATTGATAGAAGTGTTTTGATATTAAATTTGGAAGGTATATGCCAATAAATTATTATCCTAATAAAGCTTCAGTAGAAAATTACATAATTAAGATGTAAATTTGCAAAATAATGTAACATTCTAGACATTAGTTTAACTTATTTCCAAATTATGGTGAGTCATATTTTAAAATTTTCTCCTCAATTCCTGCTACTACTACTATTGCTACTTGATTTTACGTATCTCGTCAACAAGAAGGTTACTTAATATAATTACATGCAATTTTCTTAATAGAATTGATACTAAGAAATAATTTATTGGCTATAATAAATTAAATTTTTCTAATGAATACTTATATTCGATGTATCTTATACACACATTGATTACTTAAAATATAATTGTGTGTAATTATTTTTATTTAATAGTATTATTTTACACTCTTGGTGTCTACTTAAACTAATAAAAAAAAAGAAAATAGTTGTATATTTTACATCTGTAATGATTGTATTTTATTGTTTCATCTAGACTGTTGAATCATTTTGAGGTATTAGTTAATGGCTAATAATTTTTGTAATTTTCTTTCCCATGATTTTTGTTGGTTGATACGGGTTCTCTAATTTGAGTGGAATAGAGTTGGTGTATGCATAATCTAATTAGTTGGGTTATGAGTGTGTATAAGACCCCGTAAAATTCTCTCATAGTCTGAGCCTTAGAGCATGTTCAGTAAAGTGTTAATCCAGCCCTAAAAGGTTGAGAAGTATCGTCCCAAGTGAGAAGTATTTTAAACCATGTATAATTTCCCTAATATAGAATTTTTATCATGTACAGAATTGAATAAGCTTTTCGTCGATACCAAATTCGCCCAAATCCAATACTCGGGCAAAGAGTTAGAGCTATTTTAGTGAGACAGTGTGCCACCTGGCACTTTAGCGCATCGCGGATCCTGCCAAAATGGAAATCATCAAAATCCAGTGAGCCTCCATGATTATGGCGCGTCACACCAAGGCTTAATTTTAGAATTATCAATTTTCAGTGCACCAGCGTGATTCCACCGCGTCGTGGTGCCTTTCTAGTTCATAACAAAGGCGGCAATGCAATTTCCACCATGTTGCGCCATGAAGCAATTTCCCAATTGTCCAATTTCCAGTGAGATAACGTGATTATGGCGCGTTGCGCCAGCATGTAAAATCGATATATTTTAGTTTAATTCAAGAGGTAAAAAGGGTTATTTTGCTACCCCTATATATACTCCTTAACACGGGATTTGGTCTCATTTTAACCTAAAAATACTGGTTTTCTCTCTAAGTTGTTCAACAACAAGAGATAGGGTTTTTAAAAAATCAAAAGCCTTTCTTCTTTTTCAAGATAAATCAAGAATCTCTAATAGAGCTTTTAAGAAAGAGTTTCTCTCTAAGGTATGGAGATGTTGATTCTTGGGTCTCTTTTATCCAAAAAGCTTAAAAACCCTTATCTAAATTTCAAAGATTTTATGTTTATGAGATTTCATGATTCATGTGATTTGAAATTGATGTTCATGCTATTATTGAGTTGTGATTAATGTCTGTTTAGAAGGTTTTTAAGCTTTGACCCTAGTATTTGATATTCATGATAAACCCTTTTCAAGTTGCTTGTTAAGTGGTGTGTTTATGCCAATTAAGTGTAGAAATTATTAAATAAGCAAAGCATGCTCCCCATATGTTTGATAAAATTCTTATGTGAAGGAATTAGAGTCATTCTAGCATGTTGATTAGAAATCCCCAATTGTGTGCAAGCCTATGCATGCCAAGCGTTTGTTGAAAAGCCTTAGTGAATGAATTATGACATGATAGCATGAAATTCTCCAATTATATGCCCTTTGATACATGCCAAGACTTTAATACATTTTAAGTGTTTGATGCAAGATCTTGTTGAATGGAATATGAGCCAATAACATGTCTCCCTATACTATCACATTTTTGTTATTCCCAAATGCTTGAAGAGATACTGTAGTGATTATGATAGTGAACGAATTTCCATGGTCCTGATAATTCAAGAATGGTTATGCTTTACTTTTATGTTACCAAATCTTTGGGGTATTTATACCCAACAAATTAGCTGCAGTCTAAAGCCCGGGTCAGTTTCCTTGATAATCTCAGTCAAGCCATGACTCTCAGAACTCAGTGAGTTATAGAACTCTGTACTCTCAGACAGATATAGAACTTAAGTAATCTCAGTAATCTTCGTAGTCTCAATATCGCTAGTAATCTAGCCTCAGTTCTGTACTCAACTGAGATCTAGTATTATTCAAGTGTTCTGTTCAGTCCTCAATAGTATTTGAGTAATCTATCCTGAGCTCATTGTCGTTCAGTTAGATAATGAGATTCAAGAGTTATAACACCCCGATTTTCTGAACCGAAATGCTACACGGTGCTCATGACCCCGAAGGACCATAAGCTAACCCATGACTGATATCTGTACCTGTATACTACATAATATATCATAAAATATGGAAACATGAACACGAAAGGACATAAGGTTGGAACTGAGTAAACGTCTGATAACAAAATTTCTAAAAAAGGTATAAAAATACCAAAACAAGTCATAAATACTGAAAATAATGAGATCTGAATATCTAATCTGACATCTAGTCTGGAAGCCTCTAACTAAACTAATAAGGAGTTGAAGGAACATGTCTCTAACTAACTCTATCTAGCAACTGAATCGTAAATGTAGAAATAATCATATCGTCCTTGAATAAGAAGGACTCTCTAAAAACTATGAACACTGCAATGCTACTGCTGATTTGGAGCTCGTGCCTCTAACCCTATGGTGTAACATAAGAGAAAGCACCATAGCGCAAATACGTCACTGAGTATATGAGTGAGGTAGGTTAAATGCAAAGGGTTATATGCATGAACAATGTTGACTAAGATGAACGTGCAAATACATACATGCATACATAACTGTAACTGAACTCGTGGAGATACTGACTACTGAGTCTGAATGCTGACAACATAAGTGTACTGATACAGAGATACTGAATAGATAAACGACTATTTTTGACAGTTCAAATTATGAAGAACTGGTCTGGTTGACTATGTCTGACAGTTCTAAAGCTGAATACTGATATCATGAATTCTGATAACTAATATAACTGATATAACTGTGATGATCGGCCTAACCGATATAACTGATACTTAGCAACTGTATCTGATAGTTTAAGTTCTAATGGAACTATCTGAGTTCTATTTTATATAGAGTAATTGAATTTAAGATCAGTCCTATCTAGTATGTGATCTTTAAATCTGATGATTCTGATACTATTTAACTATAGTTGAGATCAGTGCTGTCTATTGGGTGATCTTGAAGTGTATTTATAATGATAAGGATTGATTGTCTCTTACAGTACTAAATCTGTACTACTAAACTGAGTTGACTGTATCTGACAGTCCTAAATCTATAACTAAAATTGTGGGATGTATTCATCTAACCGACATTCCCCAAGCTAATCTGAATGGGGTTTAATCTCTTCCCTGACTGGAAGGGTGTCAGTACCGCACCACTAGTACAGAAATCTGATGTAGCGTCAGTCCTAATCTAGCGGGTGACTCCTGGGGTCAGTCCTATACATATAAATGTGCTAACGGGTGACACTTGAGTATATCAGTCCTATCTAACGGGTAATATCTCATACCTATGCGGGTAATGCAATTCTGGAAATTAGGGATTGCTTCTCGGGATCTCAGTCTTATTCTTGCGGGTGAGCCCCCATCCGTAGGTTTGCTCGATGTTGAATCCTACTCACATCTGAAAGATACTGAACTAAATAACTGGGCTGAACTAAATAACTTAACTAAACTAATTTGCTGAAATGATACAGATTAACTGAACTGAAAATAGTGGTATTGTTTAGCGGAGCTAAAACTGAGTTTACTAGATTTCAATGACTGAAGGAGTGTACTGAGTTCTGAGGACTGGTTAAGAGTACTGAAGTTACTAAGATTTACTATGATTATTGAGGTTACAGATCACTGAGATTACTGAGTCTACTGAACTACTGAGATTACTGAGTTTTCCTGAGTCACATGACTGACTGATTTCTATAGATCATGGCTTGACTGAGAGTATCGTGAAAACATGACATGGCACTAGGCATAAAGTTATATTTTTTGGGTATAAGTACCCCCAGGACTTGATGGAAGGAAATTGACACACATGACTGACTTGATCATAAGAGTAGAGTCCATAATCCACAATAACATAAATAAGAGATTTCATACTAAGCATGGTTCTCAACAATCTATTTCATGGAAGGGAATTTCATACAACATGTATATACTTGCATAGCTTTCAATATCATGCTCATTACATATTACAACCACAATCCATAATATCATAACTTGGGGAATTTCATGAAGTACATGGGTATTCTACATCTTGTACATGAGTGGGTTTTGCAAGTAAGCATAGCATAATTCCATAAGACTAGTTCATGAGTAATCCAACAGTGTTCACAAGACACATTATCAACATGGACGACATTGAATCATAGAGGCCTATCATGAATCCTTCCCTTTGTCACAATTTAGCTATAATGCATGATTTTTATTCTCTTAGGTATTTTATCAAACACCTTACATGCACAATTTAGGAATAAGTGTAAATAATACAATTCCCCATCATAAATAATGAAACTTACATGTTTTCAACTCATATGATTTCATAGATTCATAATAACACATAAAAATTCTATCTTGGCCTCATTCAACACATAAACATGATCAACGGTCCATTCATACCATGAAAACCATAATATATAGTTTTAGAAAAGGGTTCTTGAACTTTATGGACGAAAGGAGTCCATGAATGAACACACACATACCTTATAAAGGAAACCTTGATGATTTGCTGGAGAGTTCTTGGATTGGGAAACTTAATTCTTGATTATTTTGGAAAAAGGCTTGAATCTTTCTTTTGAGCGATGAGTTTGATGGAAACCCTAATCTTGAGGTTGAGAGTGTAAGAGAGGGTTTTTGAGATGCTTAAATAAAGAAAAATGGGAAAAATTATGCCTCTTTAGGGTTATAAGACATGGAAGGTGAAGGAAATGACCAAAATAACCTTGCAAAAACACCCTTGAATTGCTGGAAAAATATACTTGACGCCATCTGTGACAGGCCATCAGGTCCGTGATAGGCCATCATGAATGGTCATCAAAAAAGGGGTCTAACGTCTTGATTTTCTTTCCAGGGCTGAATTCTTCATTAGAAATGTCATCATAATGTGATGACTCATCAAAAAGGTCGTCAGAAATGTGATAGCCCATCAGAAACATCGTCACCGCTTTTCAGCTTGAAATGCTGGAATAAAAAGTGGATAACTTGTTACTCCAATATCGGATTTAGGCAAAATCTGTATCATTGGAAAGATAATTCAAATAGCTTCCATTTGATATATATTAAAACATACATTTCATCATATAAAAATAGTTATATTCAATTGAAGTTGATCCAAGTTTTGACGCTCACTGGAACTTGAACGATAGGAAATCTTTCAACTTGTACTTGAGTTAGGGGACCTATATTATCTAAATTCATGCTCAAATAGATTCTCACACTGCATAATTGATTAACACACTAAATTTACATAGGATTCAAGGCTTTTGAAACGTCTACGCATGGGAATGATGGATTTTCATCCTAGTTCAAAATATGGGTTATTACAGTAGTATTCCGTTAGATACGAAACCAAATGATTTTAGAGTAACTCAGTTAGATCATTCGAGAAATATGATCAGTATCAGATTCAGTTCAGTTTAAGTTAACAATCAGTTTAGAGTATTTCAGTTGGGAGTAGGAGCGAGTACCGAGCAAGGGCAGGGATGACGGCTCCCCATCAGAGAGGCAGAGTCATTAGGAGAAATCCCTGAACTCCAAAACTATGTAGCCAGCACAGGATGTAGGAGTTACCTGTCAGGAAAGGCTGGTCACTCGTCAGATAGGCTTGACTATTATATTGCCTTAGGCTTGACTTCCTGCGAGGGTTACCCATCAGATAAGCTTGACCAGAGAGGTCTTTACCCGTGGCATGGTATTTACACCATTCCATCTGGGGCTATAGGTTGGTCCCACCAGTTGAAATTCAAGGCATGTCGGTTAAGTGACTACTTAGCACAGTTGTAGTTTTGGTAGAAACCTTCAAAAATTAGGACTGTCAGATACAGTTATATATCTCAGTGAGTAACTAAAATAGTTTTATTGATTCATGGATACGCTTGGTCCTATATAAATTTATTCAGTAACTGATATTGATATCACCCGTCAGATAGGCTTGATATTAGTCTCAGATTCAGTTGAGTAATCTCATTATCAGATCGCAAGATCACCCATCAAATAGGCGTGATCTCAGTCTCAGATTCAGTTGTGTAATCTTATTATCAGATCTTGAGATCATCCATCAGATAGGCTTGATCTTAGTCTCAGATTTAGTTGAGTAATATCATTATTAGATCCCAAGATCACCCATCAGATAGGCTTGATCTCAGTCTCATATTTAGTTGAGTAATTTTGTTATCAGATCCCGATATTACCCGTTATATAGGCTTGCTCAGTATCAGATTTAATTGAGTATTCTTGTTGTCAGATTTAGACATGATCTTTTCTTATCATTGATATTAGATTCTGGAATCATCCATAAGTGAGGTTTGATCTCTGATGCATCAGTCGAGAGTAAATAGCTCAAAATTCAGTCATTTATATGAGTAGATTCAGTTAATCAGTTTCCGTATCATCAGTTTTTGAGATCACTTGCTAGATAAGACTAATGTCAACTCTATTACTCAGTTATTAGTATCAGATAATTCAATGTTTAGTATCTCAGGCATTAGTAGTGAGTTTGGATTGTAGTAAAGTAGTATCTGAGTTTCAGTGTTTCGAGTCATGATGATTTCAGTTATGGTTTGTGCATTCATGCTTTGTTCTTCTTTACTACTCTCATGATTATTCAGTAAGTAATTGTTCATTCATAAGCTCTTGCATTTAGCCTTACCTAATCTTCATACTCGGTACATTCCCGTATTGAAGCATTTGTGCTATGGTGTTTTATTTAACACCATAGATTTAGAGGCAATAGATCCAGAGTACCCTTAGTAGCTCAGTCCCAGTCAGCAGCAGTAGACATAGCAGTGAGTCCTGTTTAGTTGAGGATGATCTTTATTTTTATTATTAGCTTATCAGATTTCATTTAATTTTAGTAGATGAAGTTAGTTGGTGGTATGTCCCATCAACTACATAGTTCAGACGATTTAGATGCTTTTCAAATAGGTGTATCAGTATTTAGTTTTCAATTTTGAGTATTTTAGATGTTTTGAACCTTATGGCTAGTTTTCGCACTTATTATTTATATTACACAGTGTTCAGGTACAGATATCAGTAGAGGGTTGGCTTGTGGTCGTTTGGGATCATGAGCATCGTGTAACATTCTGATTCCAGAAAATTGGGTCGTTACAAACTTGGTATCAAAGCCAAAGGTTTAATAGTATCCTAGGGAGTGTGAAAAGCCATATCAAGTAGAGTCTTGTGCATGGGTGCGTTGCATGCCATATTTATGTACAAGAGGATATAAGATGTTCTTAGGAGCAGTTTCCCTTCTTTCAGTATTCATGTCATGTGTTTGAGAATGTGCTAAAGTTGATCGTCACTCTAATCCACTTATTTCTTCTATGTATAGAGTATGCCTCCTTACAGAGATAATGCCCATAGGGTTGATGACCAGCCACCTCAGTCAGCAGATCCTGAGAATGAGAATGTGTTATATGTAGAGTTTTGGGTAGCTTTACAAGAGCTAGCCCGAGCTGTTCAGGGTAACCGTCAGGCTGTGGCCCCACCTCAGCAAGATGGGGGTTCAGCCACAGCCAAAATTAGAGATTTCTTTGAATGAGCCGGTTAGAATTATTTGGGTCAGTAGCAGGTGAGGACCCATAGCTTTACCTTGTGTAGGTGGGTAATATCACCTAGATTATGCATATTTCAAAGAAGGAGAGTGTAGATTTAGCATCTTATAGGCTGAAGAATATTGCTCATAATTGGGTAGTGATATGGAAGAAGGGTAAAGGGGAGGGTGCAGCCCCTATGGCTTGGAAAGAATTTTAGGATGCCTTTTTAGATAAGATTTTACCATAAGAGATAAGAGAGGATAAGGTAGAAGAGTTCATGAACCTAAGGCAAGACTCTATGATAGTGAAAGAGTATTGTCTTAAATTCAACCAGATAGCTAAGTATGCTTCGGACTTGATAGCTGACCCTAGACCGAGTATGAGTAAGTTTGTGACTGATGCATATGTCCAAGTTGGTGTTGAAAGAGTGTGAAACTACTATGCTCAATAGAGATATAGACCTTGCTAGGATGATGATGCATGTGCAGCACATTGAGGCAGATAAGACGAAAGAAAAAGAGCGAGTGAGTAAGACATCCTGAACAGGTAGTCATGGTTTCTCTTAGGTAAGGTCCTAGGGTGGTAGCCATTTTTTGCATAGTCAGAGATTTTTAGTCCCAGCACCATCCTCATCTAGTGTACCCACACCAAAGTTTTGGGATGTCAGTTATGATGGGGCGCCTGGCCCCAAAGCCTAGAGTAGTGCTAGTGGTATTCGTACCTATCCGCTTTATGCAGAGTGTAGCAAGAGGCACCTAGGTGTGTTTAGAGTCAGTAGTGATGTGTACTTTAGGTGTGTTAGGCCAAGCGACAAAATGCGAGAGTGTAGAGTGCTAGCTCAGAGGGGTAGAGAGTTTCATCAACAAGGTGCCCTTTTCGGTGCCAGTAGTGGTTAACGTCAGAACAGACTTTATGTCTTCAGACCCACCATGTTTAGGAAAGGTTCCCTGATATAGATTCGGGTATGTTATGAGTCTTTCAACTTTATGATATGTATTGTTAGATCTTTTGCTCCCATTCTGAGCTTATATGTCAGCATGAGTCATGCATTAGTTTCAGATCTTAGTTGGTCAATCATGACCCAGTTTGTAGGTGCCCTATGCACTGCCCCAATATTTTAGTGAAGTGTGTTTAGAGGGATATAGAGACCCATGGAAGAGATACCCCATAATATTGTAATGTTTTCATGTCCTTAGACTCATTTAGTTACATGTTTAGACCCTTCTTAAGAAGTTAACATTAATTATTATTGCATAGCCAGTCATGCTTTCGAGAGTTAGTTCAGTCAAAAATTCATGCATTAGATATGCATGTTAAGTAGAACGATTTCAGTTTTTCAGTGTATTCAGTCATGCATTCATGAGAACAACTTCATTACGCATCCATGCATCAGATATGCATGTCCAGTATGAGAGTTCAGAATATCAATAGTTCCAGTTGTATGGTCATGTTTTAGATGTTCCCGTTCTTTGAGTAAGTTTAGTTAATCAAAATTTTAGCCTATCAAGCAATATTCAAGGACAAATGTTTCCAAGGGGAACATATTGTAAGACCCTAAAAAATTCTCTCATAGTCTGAGCCTTAGAGCGTGTTTAGTAAAGTGTTAATCTGGCCCTAAAAGTTTAAGAAGTATCTTCCCAAGTGAGAAGTATTTTAAACCAAGAAGAATTTCCCTAATATCTATTCCTTGTCATGTAGATAATTGAATAATCTTTCCGTCGATACAAAATTCACCCAAATCCGACACTCGAGCAAAGAGTTAGAGCTATTTTAGTAAGCCAGTATACCACCTGGCACTTTAGGGCATCGCAGATCAGCCAAAATGTCAATCGTCGTGGTGCCTTTCCTATTTCCAACCAAGGTGGCAATACAATTTTCACTGCATCGCGCCATCAAGCAGTTTCCCGATTGTCTAATTTCAAGTGAGCTGGCTCGATTATGGCACGTCATGCCAGCATGTAAAATTGGGATTTTTGAGTTTAATTCCACAGGAAAGAAGGGACATTTTTCTACCCCTAAATATACTCCTTAACAGGGGATTTGGCCTTATTTTAACCTAAAAATACTACTTTTCTCTCAAAGTTTTTCAAGAACAAGACAGAGGGTTTCTACAAAATCAAAACCCTTACTTCTTCTTCAAGAGAAATCAAGAAATCAAGAATCTCTTCAAGATCTGTTAAGAAAGAGTTTTTCTAAGGTATGAAGATGTTGATTATTGGGTCCCTGTTATCCGAGAAGCTCAAGAACCCTTTTCTAAATTTCAAAGCTTTTATGTTTATGAGTTTTCATGATTCGTGTGAGTTGAAATTGATGTTCATGCTAATATTGGGTTGTTATTCATGTTTGTTTACACGATTTTCAAGCTTTGACCATAGTATTTGATATTCATGTGATATTTATGATTAACCCTCTTCAAGTTGCTTGTTTAGTGGGGTGTTTATGTCAATTAAGTGTAGAAATTGTTGAATAAGCAAAGCATGCTCCCCATAAGTTAGGTAAAATGTTTATGTGAAGGAATTAGAGCCATTCTACCATGTTTATTAGAAATCCCCAATTGTGTGCAAGCCCATGCATGCCAAGTGTTTGTTGAAATGCCTTAGTGAATGAATTGTGACATCATTCCATGAAATTCCCCAATTATGTGTTCTTTGACACATGCTAAGACTTTAATAAATGCTAAGTGTTTGTTGTCAGATCTTTTTGAATGGAGTATGAGCCAATAGCATATGTCCATATACTATCACATGTTTATGATTCTCAAATACTTGAAGAGATGCTGTAGTAATTGTGATGGTGAACGAATGTCCATGGTCCTGATAATTCAAGAATGGTTTTGCTTTACTTTTATGTTATTGAGTCCTAAGGGTATTTATACCTGACAAATTAGCTGCAGTCTAGAGCCTATGTCAGTTTCCTCGTTAATCTCAGTCGAGCCACGACTCTCAGAACTCAGTAAGTTATAAAACTTTGTACTCTTAGATAGATACAAAACTTAAGTAATCTCAATAATATCTGTAGTACTCAGCTAAGATCTAGTAGTATTCATGTGTCCAGTTCAGTCTTTAGTTGTATTTGAGTAATCTATCCTAAGCTCAGTGTCCTTCAGTGAGATAACAAGATTCAGTAGTATTTTATCAGATATGGAACCAAGTGAATTCCTAGTAACTCAGTCAGATCATTTGAGAAATATGATCATTATCAGATTCAGTTCAGTTTAAGTTAAGAATCCGTTCAGAGTGTTTTAGTTAGGAGTAGGAGCTAGCACCGAGTGAGGGCAGGGATAGAGGCTCCCCTTCAGAGAGAAAAAGTTGTTAGGAGCAATCCCTGAGCTCCATAACTCTATAGCCAGTGCAGGATGGAGGATTCACCTGTCAGGAAAGTCGGGTCACCTGTCAGATAGGCTTAACTATTATACTTCCTAGGGCGTGACTTCCTACGAGGGTCACCCAACAGATAGGCTTGACCATAGAGGTATTTACCAATGGCATGGTATTGACACTATTCCAGCTTGGGTTACAGGTTGGACCCCACCATTTGAGATTCGAGGCATGTCGGTTTAGTGACTACTTCGCACAGTTGCAGTTTTAGTATCAACCTTTAGAAATTAGGACTGTCATATATAATTATCTATCTCAGTAAGGAACTTAGATAGTTCCATTGATTCATGGACCACCCATCAGATTGGTTTGGTCCCATATAAAGTTATTCAGTATTAGATCTAGAGATCACCCGTCAGATAAGCTTAATCTCAGTCTTGAGTAATCTCATTATCAGATTTCGAGATCACCCGTTAAATAGGCTTGATCTCAGCCTTAGATTTAGTTATATAATCTCATTATCAGATCTCGAGATCACCCATTAGATAGTCTTGATCTCAGTCTCATATTCATTTGAGTATTCTTGTTGTCAGATTCGGACATGATCATTTCTTATCATTGATAGTAGATTCTAAAATCATCAATTAGAGAGGTTTAATTTTCGATGCAGTCAGTCAAGAGTAGAAAGTTGAGAACTCAGTCATTAATATGAATAGATTCAGTTAATTAGTTTTAGTATCATTAGTTTTTTAGATCACTCAATAGATAACATTGATTTTAACTCCAGTACTCAGTTAGTATCAAATGATACAATGCTCAGTATCTCAGGCATTAGTAGTGAGCTCAGATAGCAGTAAAGTAGTATTAGAGTTTCAGTATTTCGAGTCATGATGATTTCAGTAATGGTTCTTGCATTCATGCATGTGTTCTCATTCAGTACTCTCATGACTATTTAGTTAAGTAATTGTTCATGCATAAGCCCTTGCAATTAGCCTTACATCATATTCATACTCGGTACATTCTCGTACTGATGCATTTGATCTATGGTATTTTATTTGACACCATAGGCTCAGAGCCACGAGATCCAGAGTACCCTTAGCAGCTTAGTCCCAGTCAGCAACAGTAAACATAGTGGTTTGTGCTCTTCAGTCGAGGATGATCTTTATTTTTATCATTATCGTATCATGTTTGGTTTAATTTCAGTAGACAGAGTTAGTTGGGGGCATGTCCCATCAACTCCCCAGTTTAGATAGTTTAGTGGCTTTTTATACAGGTGTATCAGTATTCAGTTTTTCAATTTTGAGTATTTTTAGATGTTTTGAATCTTACGGCTAGTTTTCACACTTATTATTTATATTACGCAGTGTTCAGGTACAGATGTCAGTAGAGGGTTGGCTTGTGGTCCTTCTAGATCATGAGCTCCATGTGACGATCCGGTTCTAGAAAATTGGATCATTATAGAGAGCGATAAAGGATTTGGTTCAATTCAATTATGGAGATCTATACAGATTTTTGGTTATAATTCCTGTGATCCATCAAAATTTGTGACTAGCCAAGTGTTTCGGAATTCTGACAATTTGTTAGGACTTATGATTTGACAATTAATATTTATATTCCCTGAAAAAGTTAGCTATTGATTTTTCTAGGCACTTCTGTTTTTAAAAGTTAGCTAGGGATTTGATATACGTAACATTCCTATATAAATCATAATCCTTGGAAGAAAAATTTAGCGACAATATTGGTTCTGTAAAAATAGAATTAGCTTAAATTTTCTTTAGAGAAAATACCTATATTTTTAAAAAGGCAGAGATGAAATATGTTTTTTGGTAATAAGAAACTTTTAGTAAAGTTTATTGTTGTCAATGAATACTAGAGAAATCTATGTTTTCTAGCTAAAATTTTGTAGCATGTTTTGCACCAGCGTTTGAGATCATGGTAATTCATCTAGATTTTGCTAATATATTCTAGCAACTTTTTCTAACAGAATTGAAATATGAATGATGATAATGAACATTCTATATAGAATGTTCATTATCAACATTCAAACATTGATTCTGTTATATAAAGTTGCAGGAATATATTAGCCTAGACGAATTATCATGATCTTAAACACTACAGGAGAACATGCTATGAATTTGAACTAGAGAACTCAAATTTCTCTAGTATACATTTTTATTTAAAAATTCCCCTGGAAGTATCCTAATTCCTAGAAACATATTTTGTCTCAAAATTCAATCAAATAAAGGGATTTTTCTAGAGAAATTTTAGGCTAATTTTTTTGTGAGAAGAACCAATATTTTTGCTAAAATTTTCCTCCAAGGATTATTGTTTAACTAGGAATGTAACTTATTACTAATCCCCTGCTATGTTTTAATTAGAGAACTCCCTAGTAAAATCAATAGCTAATTCTTTTTTTAGGGAAGACACCTATTTATCATCAAATCTTAAATCCTAGAAAATTGTTAGATTTTGAAAACACAACTAGTGAGAAATTTCAGTGAACCACTAGAATTATAATCACAAATAATTCCATATCTCCAAAATTGAATTGGAAATAAATTTCTTATAGATCACTACAACTTGTTGTATAATAATTTTATCAGCATATTTTTTCTTAAATTTTTCTCCAAATCAACTTCAAATGACTCAAAATATGCTTTATAATATTTTAATACCAATAAATAATCAGTTCGGATTTATGCCCGGCCGCTCGACGACGGAGGCAATTCACCTGGTACGGCGGTTGGTGGAGCAATATAGGGAAAGGAAGAAGGATTTGCACATGGTGTTCATCGACCTAGAAAAGGCGTACGACAAAGTCCCCAGGGAGGTGCTTTGGAGATGCTTGGAGGTGAGTGGAGTACCGCAGGCATATAGCAGAGTAATTAAGGATATGTATGAGGGAGCGAAAACCCAGGTGAGGACGGCGGGAGGAGACTCAGAGCATTTCACTGTCCTGACAGGATTGCATCAGGGATCTACTCTTAGTCCCTTTTTGTTTGCGCTAGTAATGGATGTGTTAACGCGGCGTATCCAAGGGGAGGTGCCGTGGTGTATGCTTTTTGCAGACGATGTAGTCCTGATAGATGAGACGCGAGGGGGTGTGAACGACAAATTAGAGCTGTGGAGGCAAACTCTGGAGTCTAAAGGGTTCAGGGTGAGCAGAACCAAGACAGAGTATGTGGAATGTAAGTTTAATGACGTAAGGCGAGAGAATGAGGTAGTGGTGAGGCTAGAAGCGCAGGAGGTAAAGAAAAGGGATAAGTTCAAGTACCTCGGGTCCGTGATCCAGAGTAACGGTGAGATTGACGAGGATGTCTCGCACCGTATCGGGGCGGGATGGATGAAGTGGAAACTTGCATCGGGGGTGCTGTGTGATAAGAAGGTGCCGCCCAAGCTTAAAGGTAAATTCTATAGGGTGGTAGTCCGTCCGGCCTTGCTGTATGGAGCGGAGTGTTGGCCAGTTAAGAACTCCCACACCCAAAGAATGAAGGTGGCAGAAATGCGGATGTTGCGCTGGATGTGTGGACTGACCCGAAGGGATAGAGCTCGGAATGAGACTATCCGGGAGAAGGTTGGGGTGACTTCAGTGGAGTGTAAGATGCGGGAAGCACGATTGAGATGGTTCGGACACGTGAAGAGGAGGGGCATGGATGCCCCGGTCCGTAGGTGTGAGAGGCTAGCGTTGGATGGTTTTAGACGGGGTAGGGGTAGACCGAAGAAGTACTGGGGTGAGGTGATTAGGCGGGACATGGAACAGTTACAGCTTACCGAGGACATGACCCTAGATAGGAAGGTCTGGAAGACGCGAATTACGGCAGAGGATTAGGGCCTGTTCGGGTCGCTAATGTAGGGAGGTAATTGGTGGGGGTGTATTCCTGGTATGATTCCGTATTCAATGTTCTGTTCCGTGTTCCGTGTTCTATGTTTGTTACGAATCTGTGTGCTTTCCTCTGCTTTATATTCCTGCATTCCTGCTTTACTCTGTTTTATATTCCTTATGGCTGCAGTATCTATGTTATGTCATCTGCTTCTGTGCTGTACTATGTGTTTGTTTGATATCTCGTAACTTGAGCCGGGGGTCTTTCGGAAACAGCCTTTCTACTTCATCAGAGGTAGAGGTATGGACTGCGTACATCTTACCCCCCCCAGACCCCACAAAGTGGGAATACACTGGGTTTGTTGTTGTTGTTGTTGTTGTAAAAATAATTTAAAATGGTTATATCTAGCCTAAACTTTCAATAATAAATAGGCATTTTTTTATTCTTTAATAATTTTTCAAGTCCACCAAAATTGCCAGTGGTAATCTTTAATGAGTTAGAAACAAATGAAAGAGCTACAGACTTATGCTCATTGTGGGAGGACTATCTTAAAGACCCTAGATGGCATCCCATTAAATTCGTTATGGTTAATGGGAACCTAATTTAATGTGATTGATGATCAAGATGAAAAGCTGAACGACATGAAGAAAAATTAAGGTGGGGAAGTTTACAAAGCTGTCACAACAATTTTGATAGAGATTAATGATTACAACCCGAGTGGAAGATACGTCATCTCAAAACTTTGGAATTTTATTGTCAGTAAGAAAGTTACTATGGAGAAAGGAGTTACTTTGTTACTAAACTTATGAAAAACAAGAGAGGACTTGATTTATGCTTTCATGAGCTTCACCTTTGCTCTTTAGGCAGCCCCAAGAATGAGGTGGGTGTGATAACAACTCCAAACTCATAATGACATCTGAACAATGTCCTTCCACAATTTTTAGGATTTTCTCTTCAAGAACATCCCATAACTTAACATGTAATGTGTTCCCTTTCTCTATATGTTTGACAATGCTCTTCATCTAGGATGAAAATCAAAGGGGGGGGGGGGTTGAATTGAAAAATTCCTTTGAGTCAATTGATAAGACTTCCCAGCCGACTTACCTGTAAATCAGTATACTCAATAAAATAGATTAGATTAAAACAAGTAGGAAAGTAAATAAGTAATTGAAGTAAAGGCCAAAAGATTTTATCTCGGTCCGGAACACTAATGTGATGCCTACTTCAAGTCCCCTTGGGTTAGAGGTTTCCTCAGATTTTTTCAAAGAGGAGTTGTAGTACAAGTGTAGTTAACAAGTTCTAAAGCATATTTTGATTTTAAGATCTTGTGACATAGCCTCAAGTGGTATAACTAAGTTGACTCGATCTTATTCTTGTGAACTATTGTTCACTAAAAAGTACAAAACTTTATTGATACTAAGATTGAGACACCCTACGAATTTCCGTTGAAGTTACACAAGTGCTCCGACCTTCAATCCTTTTCTTTTATACTCTTAGCTGCTTCAACTTTTTCTCTTCATAAGGAAATCCAAGGGATTTACTCTGAATCAAGCATTTGAATTGATTTATTGATTGAGGGGTTGAACTATATAGTTTATCCATATTAGATATGTCCATAGATGGGGCAACCTTCTTTTCACAGTCATACATGTCCATATGTCAATATTAGATATTTCCATGCAGAGGGTGTGATCTTCTTTCCATTTTGCTTTGCCATGGAAGATATTGTAGTGATTTGTTCGTCAGTCATTTGGCTTATATTTGGGGATATAATGAGATCTATAATCAATGCTTTTCAAAGTTTAGAGTTAGCTTATTTTTACTTGTTTCATTGTGCGGGAAATTCTTGGAGATCCTAGGAGATTGTAGATTGATTCTTTAGGGATCCTTTAATGTGACTGCATTTTTCATATATCCTTCCAGGTATTTATTTATTAATTTGTCATTATTGAAACTTATAAAGAGATTATGGGGCTAACAATCTCCCTCTTTCTTATAATGATAAATAATAAACATCAGTTGACTTCCCTATTACTGCAATCGATTCTCTCACTCTTTCTTGCTCCTTATTGTCTTGGAGCATCGGTTTAATTCCATGCTTTTGTAATCGACTTAATACCCTTGACTCAAAAGCTTCTCTGATGTTTTCTTCTTCTCCCTCTTTTTAAATAATAAAAAAAATAACACAATAAACAGGCAAATAGAAACAACAAGCATAATGCAGAAAAACAGTCAACATGATCATCCAAACATAATAAATATGGTAGCCACTGTTAGAAAAATAATTTTATAACGGAAAACATAGGGAAAATACCCTATTTTGAATACAAGTCATTATTTTAACGCTTGACAATAAAGTAGGTAAGAGTATTGTATATGTTGAGAAAGAACCGCCCATAGGACTTCTTGACATTCTTTGAGAAAGAGGAATATGAATTCTGGACTAGTATTGCAAGGTCATTCTTTGAGGAGATTGGTTTAGGTTTTATGGATTCCAAACGAGTAAAAAAGTTAATAAATAGCTTGACGCCTTCCGGCTTGGATCCGTTAATAGTATGCCAAACCTTGCCTACATTAGTGCTTGTGTCTTTCCCTAACTGTACAGTTAGAGAAGAATGATTTTAACTCCAGTACTCAGTTATCAGTATTAGATGATACAATGTTCAGTATCTCAGGCATTAGTAGTGAGTTCAGATGGCAGTAAAGTAGTATTCGAGTTTCAGTATTTCGAGTCATGATGACTTCAGTTATGATTCTTGCATTCATGCATATGTTCTCATTCAGTACTCTCATGATTATTTAGTTAAGTAATTGTTCATGAATAAGCCCTTGAATTTTGCCTTATATCATCTTCATACTCGGTACATTCTGGTACTGATGCATTTGCTCTATGGGGTTTTATTTGACACCATAGGTTTAAAGGCACGAGATCCAGAGTACCCTTACCAGCTCAGTCACAGTCAGCAGCAGTAGACATAGTGGTGAGTGCTCTTCAGTCGAGGATGATCTTTATTTTTATTATTATTGTATAATATTTGATTTAATTTCAGTAGACAGAGTTAGTTGGGGGCATGTCCCATCAACACCTCATTTCAGATAGTTTAGTGGCTTTTAGAACAGGTGTATCAGTGTTCAAATTTCAATTTTGAGTATTTTTAGATGTTTTGAACCTTATGGCTAGTTTTCGCATTTATTATTTATATTACGCAGTGTTCAGGTACAGATATCAGTAGAGGGTTGGCTTGTGGTCCTTCTGGATCATGAGCACCATGCGACGTTCCGGTTCTAGAAAATTGGGTCATTACAGAGAGCGATAAAGGATTTGGAGTCAATTCAATTATGGGGATCTGTAAAGATTTGTGGTTATAATTCCTCCGATCCATCAAAATTTGTGACTATCCAACTATTTCGGAATTCTGACAATTTGTTAGGACTTATGATTAGACAATTAATATTCATATTCCCTCAAAAAGTAAGCTATTGAATTTCTAGGCACTTCTGTTTTTAAAAGTTAGCTAGGGATTAGATATAAGTAACATTCCTATATAAATCATAATTCTTGGAAGAAAAATTTAGCTCCAATATTGGTTCTGTATAAATAGAATTAGCCTAAATTTTCTCAAGAGAAAATCCCTATATTTTTAAAAATGCAGAGATGAAATATGTTTTTTTGGGAATACGACACTTTTAGTAAAGTTTATTGTTGTCGATGAATATTAGATAAATCCAAGTTTTCTAGCTAAAATTTTGTAGCACGCTCTGCACTAGCGTTTGAGATTATGGTAATTCATCTAGATTTTGCTAATATATTCTAGCAACTTTTTTTTAACAGAATTGAAATATGAATGATGATAATGAACATTTAATATAGAATGTTCATTATCAACATTCAAACATTGATTCTATTATATAAAGTTGCAGGAATATATTAGCCTAGACGAATTATCATGATCTTAAACACTACAGGAGAACATGCTATGAATTTGAACTAGAGAACTCAAATTTCTCTAGTATACATTTTTATTGAAAAATTCCCCTGGAAGTATCCTAATTCCTAGAAACATATTTTGTCTCAAAATTCAATCAAATAAAGGGATTTTTCTAGAGAAATTTTTGGTTAATTTTTTGGTGAGAAGAACCAATATTGTTGCTAAAATTTTCCTACAAGGATTATTGTTTAACTAGGAATATAACTTATTACTAATCCCTAGCTTTGTTTTAATTAGAGGAGTCCCTAGTAAAATCAATAGCTAATTCTTTTTTTACGGAAGACACCTGTTTTTCATCAAATCTGAAATTCAAGCAAATAGTTAGATTTTGAAAATACAACTAGTGAGAAATTTTAGTGAACCACCAGAATTATAATCACAAATCTTTACATATCTCCAAAATTGAATTGGAAATAAATTTTGTATAGATCACTACAACTTGTTGTATAAGAATTTTATCAGCATATTATTTCTTAAAATTTTCTCGAAATCAACTTCCAATGACTCAAAATATGCTTTATAATATTTTAATACCAATAAAAATAATTTAAAATGGTTATATCTAGCCTAAAGTTTCAATAATAAATAGGCATATTTTTTATTCTTTAATAATTTTTCAAATTCACCAAAATTGCCAATCGTATTCTTTAATGAGTTAGAAACAGATGAAAGAGCTACAGACTTATGCTCATTGTAGGAGGAATATCTTAAAGACCCTAGATGGCATCCCATTAAAGTCGTTACGGTTAATGGGAACCTAATTTAATGTGATTGATGATCAAGATGAAAAGCTGAACGACATGAAGAAAAATTAAGGTGGGGAATTTTACAAAGCCGTCACAACAACTTTGATAGAGATTAATGATTACAACCCGAGTGGAAGATACATCATCTCAAAACTTTGGAATTTTATTGTCAGTAAGAAAGCTACTATAGAGAAAGGAGTTACTTTGTTACTAAACTTATGAAAAACAAGAGAGGACTTGATTTATGCTTTCATGAGCTTCACCTTTTCTCTTTAGGCATGATAACAACTCCAAACTCATAATGACATCTGAACACTGTCCTTCCACAATTTTTAGGATTTTCTCTTCAATAACATCCCATAACCTAACATGTTGTGTGTTCCTTTTCTCTAAATGTTTGACAATGCCCTTCATCTAGGATGAAAATCAAAGAGAGGGGGGGGGGCTGAATTGAAAACTTCCTTTGAGTCAATTGATAAGCCTTCCCAACCGACTTACCTGCAAATTAGTATACTCAATAAAATAGATTAGATTAAAACAAGTAGGAAAGTAAATAAATAATTGAAGTAAAGGCCAAAAGATTTTATCTGGGTTCGGAACACTAATTTGGTGCCTACTTGAAGTCCCCTTGGGTTAAAGGTTTCCTTAGATTTTTTCACAGTGAAGTTGTAGTACAAGTGTAGTGAACAAGTTCTGCAGCTTATTTTGATTTTCAGATCTTGTGACATAGCCTCAATTGGTATAACTAAGTTGCCTCGATCTTATTCTTGTGAACTATTGTTCAATAAAAAGTACAAAAATTTATGGAGACTAAGATTTAGACACCCTACGAATTTCCTTTGAAGTTACGTAAGTTCTCCGACCTTCAGTCTTTTTCTTTTATACTCTTCAGCTGCTTCGACTTCTTCTCTTCATAAGGAAATCCAAGGTATTTCCTCTGAATCAAGCATTTGAATTAGTATATCCATATTAGATATGTCCATATATGGCGCAACCTTCTTTTCACAGCCATACAAGTTCATATGTCAATATTAGATATTTTCATGCAGAGGGTGTGATCTTCTTTCCATTTTGCTTTGCCATGGCCGATATTGTAGTGATTCTTTGTCAGCCATTTGGCTTATATTTGGGGATATAATGAGATCTATAATAATGATTTTCAAAGTTTAGTGTTAGCTTATTTTTAATTGTTTCCTTGTGCGGGAAATTCTTGGAGATCCTAGGAGATTGTACATTGATTCTTTAGGGATCCTTTAATGTGACTGCATTTTTCGTATATCTTGCAAGGTAGTTATTTATTAATTTGTCAGTATTGAAACTTATTAATAGAATATGAGGATAACAATCTCTCTTTTTTATAATGATAAATAATAAACATCAGTTGACTTCCCTATTACTGCAATCGATTCTCTGCCTCTTGCTTGCTCTTTATTGTCTTGGAGCATAGGTTTAATTCCATGCTTTTTTAATCGACTTTATATCCTTGACTCAAAAGCCACTCTGATGTTTTATTCTTCTCTCTCTTTTTACATAATAAAAAAAAACACAATAAACAGGAAAAGAGAAACAACACGCATAATGCAGAAAAACAGTTAAGATGATCATCAAAACATAAAAAATATGGCAAATACTGTTAGAAAAATAATTTTATAACCCAAAAAAAGGGAAAAAGACCCTATTTTGAAAAGAAGTCATCATTTTAACGCTTGACAATAAAGTAGGTAAGAGTATTGTGTATGTTGAGAAAGAAACGCCCAAAGGATTTCTTGACATTCTTTGAGAAAGAGGAATATGAATTCTGGACTAGTATTGCAAGGTCGTTCTTTGAGTAGATTGTTTTAGGTTTTATGGATTCCAAATGAGTAAAAAACTTACTAAATAGCTTGACGCCTTCGATCTTGGATCAGTTAATAGTTTGTTGCACCTTGCCTACATCAGTGCTTGTGTCTTTCCCCAACTGTACACCTTGGAAACTTCAAAATCTTCAAGCCAGGAGTTATTCATAAAGGGAATTATCCCAGAGAATTTTGTATCAAAAATTTTTAAAACAAGAAATCATTGAGTATGATGCTTTTGCCAAGCATAAGAGTTTCTAGTTCACCATTGTTAGGAGAAAGGTAGAGGTTTGCATAGAACATACGAACAGGGTCCTCAAATACTTCAGGTCCAGAAAGACAAAAAACTAGATATAAGTCTTGGAATTTAAAAATTGAACTTACATTACAATATGCATACTTTAATTAGCATAGATTCACTATTCGATTGGGAACAACTAAGCATTTATTAAAAGTAATGAACTTGTATTCTTGCTAATAAGTCCAAAATTAATGCATGTCCTCTGGTGGGAGAGGATCCAGAGTATTTGAGCAAGGTTTCTTGAGTGAGGAATTGGGGCATGGGTAGAGTGTTTTTTAGTGACAGTTGAATACCAACAATGAGAAGAGGATTTATTAGAAGAGCCAGAGATGAGGACAGGATAAGGATTATCGGTTTGATCGTTAAAAAGTGTTTTGGTGTGGTTATCCATGGAATGAGTTTTGGTCATTTGAGAGGGACTGAAGCTAAACAAGGGTTTTGAAAGGGTGAAGAGGGAGACAAAAAGGAGGATAGATGAAGCGAGGTGAAGTGAGCCGAGGGGAAGATGAAAAGATGTGAACGGAATAGAGGCAACTTACTAGTTAGAAAAGATGATAGAGGTGTGTTGGGAAGGTAAAAGGTTAAAGGGCGGTAATTGACAAGAGAGAGAGAAAGAGGTAGATGAAAAGAGGTAAAAATAATTATGATACTAAGTAAAAAAAGTTTATCAAAATTACGAGTCTTTATGAGGCAAAATAATGAAGTAGTTAAAATAATGTTTACCAAAAATAAAATTACAATTCATTAATGCTGGTAATACCAAGCCTTTTTCGTAAGGAACAAAATCTTTCTTCTAACAAAGTAAAAATATCTGGAAACTAATTTTTGAAATCAAAAAATGTAGAGAAAAATCGCCATTTTCTATATGATCTCTAATAAAATAATGTTTAATGTCAATTTGCTTTGCACTAGAATAATGCGAAGTATATTTAGACAAACTGATAGTATTGGTTTTGTCACAGATTATAGGCACAAATTCAAATGTCAAATTATAATTAAGTAGTTGATGCATAATCCATAGAATTTGAGTACCATAGCTTCCAACGACTATGTATTCAGCTTCAGTAGTTTATAGTGCAACTAAAGTTTGCTTCTTGCTATACCATGAAATCAAGGCATCACGAAGAATTGGACATGTTTTACTAGTGCTTTTTATATCATTCTTATCACCTGCAAAGTGAGCATATGAATATCGAATCAAATCAAATTGAGGAATGAGGGTACCATACTCTGATATCTTTTGTTTTGATGAGAATAATTCTTTTGGCGATAGTCAGATGAGACTCTTTGGGAGCCGACTAAAACCTTGAACACTTACACATGCTGAACATGAGATCTAGTCAATTAGCTTTCAAGTAGAGGAGTGATCCGATCATTCCTCTATATTTCTTTTCATCAATATCTTTTCCAGATGAGTCTAAATCAAGATTTATGGAGGGAATCATTGGAGTTCCATAGGATTTTCCATTTTCCATACCAAAATTTTTGGTAAGCTCCTTTGTATATTTGGCTTGACAAATGAAAGTACCTTTGGCAGTTCGCTTGATATGTAATCCACCAAAAAAAGTGAGCTTTCCCAAGAGGCTAATTTCAAACTCTTATTTCACTAATTTTGTAAAATTCTCACACAAAGGAATTTTAAGAATATCAAAGATAATATCATCAATATAAATTTTCACAGTGAGTATACTAGAGTCAAGCTTTTGGATGAAAAGTGTTGTATCAATTTTACCTCTTTGGAAACTGTTGTTTAACAAGAAAGTACTCAACCTCTCATACCAAGCTTTTGGAGCTTGTTTAAGACCGTAGAGTGCTTTTGATAGTTTAAAATCATGGTTTGGAGAGGATGGGTTTTAAGAGGTAGGAGGTTGCTTCAGAAAAACTTCTTAATGACTAAACCCATTTAGAAAAGCACTTTTGACATCCATTTGATATAATTTAAAGTATTTGAAGGCAACAAAAGCTAACAAAATTTGAATTGATGCTAACCTTGCTACAGGTTCAAAGGTTTTGTCATAATCAATACCTTCTTGTTAAGAGTATGCATGAGCTACTAGCCTAGCTTTGTTTCCAACAACCTTACCTTCTTCATTCAATTTATTCCTGTTGACCCATCTGCTTCTAATTACTGCATAGTTCTTGTGTCTTTCAATTACATTTCATACTTAATATCATTCAAATTGATCTAATTATTTCTTCATGGCTTGAACCCAAGACTCATCCTTAAGATCTTCATAACACTTCTTGGGCTTGATTTGAGACACAAGAAAAACATATGCTTGCTTTCGTATGAGGCTCTTTTCTACATCTTATTATCTGGATTTCTGATGATAAATTTATTTGGAAATCTGGCATTGTGTCTCTGTTATCTTCGAACATTTATTTTGGTTGTTTTTATTAGTGGGAGCCGACTCTGGAGGGACTGGATTCAACTCATCATTTGGTAGCTCAAGAGTTATGTTTGCTTTATGTAGCACCCCATATTTTTAGGCTAGAGCTTAAATCTTCTTTCCTATGTATATAGATTTGAGCCTAATGATTTTTATTTATATAATAGTTTGAATAACAATTATTTATCATGGTAAAATCTTTGGAGAGGAGTATAAGTCATAAAAACCTCCTAGATCATAGTTAAGTCAAACACTTTCCAGCCAGTTGAGTTTTTATTGATGATTTTTCTTAGGTCCACTTCCATTGACCATTCCTCCTACAATATGAGGAGTTATATATTCCATTATATATCAAATTAAATCCCTTTGAGTCCTCTTTCTAATACAACTGACTGTTTGTTAATCCGAGTTCTGAATAAAAAGTTATGAGTGTTTTAGTAAGTCATTGCCTCAGGTCCATGTTGGGTTCGTGCCACAAAGACTGAGATACATATTGGGTCTGTCCCACAAACTTCGAGTTCTGCGTTATGTCTGCACTAAAAACCATGAGGTTCCCGATTGGGTCTACAATTTAAATCCCCTTTTGGGCATCAAAAGTTGCCCCATTTTATTTTAATTTAAGGGAATTAAGGTCTTTTATCATTCCTAAACCGTTCCTAGCCCTTTTCCAATGAATAAAAGGTCCCAAAAATGTTATATCACCTCTCTAAATCCCTAATCATCATTCCTTAAGCAAGAAAAGAGAAACCACCTATGATTTGAGGATTTTAAGTTTCAAAGGTCAATTTTCCCAACGTTCTCTTCGATTTCAAGAAATGTGGGACTATCCTAACTCTCATGGGCATAAGTTTAATGTTTTTAACAAGTTTAAAAATGTATATGTATGTATATGTAATGGGTTTTGAAAACCGTTTGAAACGCATGTATCATGATCCCATGGTTGATGAAATTATAAAATTACTAGGGGCTTTTTCCATGAACTTGAGTTATAGTCATGTGTACATACATTATAAGTTACAATAAATGATTTAAGGTCATGTATCTCTTTCCTTGAACTTCTATTTTCTTAATGCCATAAAATTGATTTATTATTCATGGTTTTGATGTTAGGTTTTGGAACTATGGGTTAAGGGTTTTAGTTATAAATTGTTCAAATGTTTTCTCCATGATTTCTATTGAACTATTATACATTGAATAGTTTGTTTGTACACTCATTAGGGTTCTGATGTGTGAGCCATGCTAACATATTTGAAGCTTTTAACTCTAAATAATTGCAAATTGTTGAGCAACTTTAGTTGTTTTTTATTAGTTTACTTTGTTTTTGCAGCAAAAGTAAAGAAGAGGGGGAAACACTAATAAAGGAAGAAAAAAGACTGAAATCAGAAGTAGATAGAGAGCTATGTGTGGCTGACGACATCTATGAAACGTCGTCAGCCTGGTGATAGGCTATCATGGGTGCCGTCAACCCTAAATAGAAGATGGGAGTTGCAGAAAGCTTTGCAACAACCTTCATGACACGCCGTCAAGATCTTGATAGGACGTCACTGTTGTCATCAAACTTAGGTAGCAGAAGTTGAAAGTGTAGAGACGCTGAAGACGTCCGTGATAGGCCATCAAGATCATGATAGGACGTCAAGGGCGCCATTGTCTATTCCGAAGAAAGTCTAAAACTTATAATTTTATTTCCTTATTTAGTATTTACTATTTTAAAGCCTTGTTTAAGGTTTTTTATAAATATGAAATTATCAAGCTATCCAGCTATCTATTGATATATTGACAATATATGATTTTTTCTCTCTCTCTAAGAACAATATTTTAGAGTTTTGCCTTGTGATTCAATTATAAGAACACTTTTGATTTCCTTCATTCTTGCAAGTTAATCTTTCCAGTTATGAATTCAATTGTGTGCTTATTTCTTGCATCATGAGGAACTAAACACTCTTAACCTATATTATGGAATCTAGGGTTAGATCATGATAAGGTGTTAATTAATTACTCAAGGTTTAATAAGTGTTAAGATTTCTTGGTAATTCTGAGATTAGAATTTATGTCTGTTGGTTGAAAACAATAGGCTTACCTACTTTGATTTGCTTGAGAAAGAAATCATCAGTAGGAAGTGAATTATCAATAGAGACTCGAAAAGGCTTCGTTTAATAATCAACGCTATAATAAGGTTGATTAACCTGAGGTAAAACTTGGGAAGTGAGTTGCGATTCCCTAAGTCCGAGAGGATTGGAACTAAAATGCTCGAATAGGTGGAGAGACATTTGAGCATATCATCAATAAAGATAGCTTGTCATCCGAACCACCGTGAGAAACTTAAGTTAATGGTAGCATCTGTCATGTTTCGTAAGCCCTAGTGATCCTAGTTATCTCATAAAATCTTGGCTACAAAGATTAAGTTCAACGTGATAAATAATTTTCTGCAAAACTATAACCCCCATTTCAGGAAACAGTAAACTGCCAGTGAATTAAATCGTAAACAACTTAAGTTCAGACCGTATTCCCTGTAGGATTTGACCCCAACCTAGTTGGGTCTTATATTGAAATGATCGCTTACAATCATTCAAGAGTGTAATTTCAGCATTATCAAAAAATGGCGCCGTTGCTGGATAATACGGTTGTCAACTAAAAGTTTGTGTGTGCTAATTTGCTATTAGTTAAGTTTCCTTGATTTATGTTTATTTGTTGTTTTTGTCAATTATAGGTATTGTATTGTTTATGCCAAAAACAAGTATCTTCGAAGAATAGTTATTACCAATTAATCTGAAACCTCAGCTGATAGAGAGAATGGCTGAACAATAGGAGGCGGACAGACTAGCCATTTTGGCCAGGGCTCAAGTGTACGTACAGAATTTGGCTCAATAAGTACGTCACCAGAACCCTGACGATGAAGACTTAGGTGATGAGGAATTGCTAAAACCTCAAAACCCAAGGCGAGCTGAGCAAAATTGCTATACCATCACAGCAAAATGTCAATAGAAACCGTCCAATTCGAGGAATCTATGGTCAACAGCCCATTCAATATGAGGCTAATGAAGATGATAAAGTATTGGACGGATCTGGTACAACGGGTGCTATTATTCCTCCACTGTTGGCACTGGGTGCAAAATTCAGCATAACAAGCACCATGATCCAACTCCTGAATCTGAAGAGGTTGTTTGGAGGCTTTTCTGGTGATGATCCGAGTATGCATTTAGTGAACTTCATCACTATTTTCCAATCTTTTGACAATCAGGGAGTGAGCCAGAATGCAATTAGGTTGAGATTATTTCTATTGTCCCTATCTGGAGAGGCAACAATATGGTTAAATGAGCTAGAGACCGATTCTATAACCAACTCGAGACAGTTGAAAGAGTCATTCCTAGAATAGTTCTTTCCACTCTCCATAAGGGTACAGCTGAGGGATTAAATCAGTACCTTTAGATAGCTTCCAACTGAAGTATTGCACGAAACCTGGGAGAGATTTAAGAAGAAGCTGGCTCAATGTCCGAATCATAACATGAAGGAGTTCCACTTGATGGAGACTTTGTACAGAGATTTCAACTCTATGACAAAGCCAGTTATAGACAATGCTACAGGTGGTTCATTCATTGACCTCTCTTTTCTGGATACTTCAGACATGCTGAATAGAATGACCAACAAAAGTTAGGCTTGGCATACTAAGGATTCTATGGTGGCTAGTCCGACTATTTCTGGTGGTATGACTTTGGAGCAGCATAGAAAAGGGATGAGGAGCGAGACTAGGACATGGCCTACTTAAAGACACAGATGGACTTGCTGACCAAGCACTTGCTATCAGGCAAGACCAAAAATGGTTAAGGCTATGGAATCTGAGGGTAATGTGGCTATAATTGCTGATGTAGAGGCAAACTATGTGAGTAATCAAGGGGGTTTCTGAGGCAATAGCCAAGGGAACCAAGGTAGGAACTTTTATGACAATGCTGATTAAAAGATAAGGAGCAGAGACATTGGGGAAGCAATAATAACAGGAGTGGTTTGTATGTTCCTCCTGGAAGTCGGGATGCTGCAGCAACTAGCTCAAGCAAGATGTCTATTGAGGACATGATGGAAAGTTGTTGAAAGGAGTGAAAGCTATGAATTCTTTACCCTTAGTTAGTTGGTTAGCTCACATTCTGCTTCTATTAAGCAGTTGGAGCAGCAGATGAGTCAACTTTCTGCTACACTGAACCAGAGAAAAAGTGGTACTTTACCTAGTGATACGGTTCAAAATCTACGAAATGATGGATCATGTATGGTGATTACCACTCGGAGTGGTAAGCTGTTACTTGGCTTTTCTGTGGGAAAATCTGTACAAGATAAGGTAAAAGTTGATAAACCCAAAGAAATTAATCCATTGGAGTCTAAGAAGTTGGATAGTTCTGCTGATAATTTATAGAAGGAAGAGGAAGTGGTGTTAAATACTATCCCTAGACCACCACCTCCTTTTCCTCAACTATTGAAGAATAAGGTTAAGGATGCAAAATTCGGGAAGTTCATGGAAATGCTCAAGCAACTGACAATTAATTTTCATTTGATTGAAGCACTATGCAAGGTTTATAAAAAACCTCATCACGAATAAGAGAAAGGTTAGCAGTGAGCTGGTGTAAAATCTCCACCATTGCAGTGCAGTTTCCACATGATTCTTAGTGCAAAAGAAGGCTGACCCAGGAGCATTCACTATTCTGTGTAAAATTGGGTCTCTAGATGTTGCAAAGGCATTATATGATTTGGGTGCCAGCGTGAATCTTATGCCACTAGCTGTATATAAGAAGCTCAGTTTTACACCTACTAACATGGGACTCGTAATGGCATATAGGTCGATAATGCGGCTGGTTGGAACTTTGCATGATGTGTTGGTGAAAGTGGAAGACTTTATTCTTTCTGCTGATGTTGTGGTATTTGATTGTGATGTGGACTTTGAGGTACCCATTATTTTGGGTAGGCCATTCTTAGCAACAGGAAGAGTAATAGTAGACATGGAGTTGAATGAGCTTAAATTTAGGCTCGGTAAGAAAGAGGCAAAATTCAAAATACATCAACCCATGTCGCAACAAAATCATATAAATGTCTTCTTGATCATTGACATCTTCTTTGATGATGGAAAAAGGGGATCAACAGGTTGTCTTAGCGAAGTCTGAGTAGTCAAGATGACCCAGTCGATCCGCGACAGTAAATCAGGTGCTATTGGGAGGCAACCCAATGTTTTTATATTTAAGCAAGTGTTTTTATTTTTTAAAATTAGGATTTAGTATAAAGAAGGTGGAAAAATGAAAAGGTCAGCTGGAAGGTCATAACGACATCCGTGACAAGCTGTCACATCTGTAGAGAGCTATCACGATTATTATCAGTTAGATTAGGGTGGAGAAATTCTCTACTTAAGGGTGACGATGATCATGACGGATTATCACACTCATGACAAGCCGTCACAAATCACTGTCAGCCCAAAGCCTAAAATTTGAAAACTGGGCCTAACTTTAAGTAGATCCGACCCGACCCAAATTACGAACCTTTTCAAATTTTCACCATTTTTAACTTCTTTTTCTTTATTTATTTCTTTCCTTAGTTAAAACATTTCCAATCCTTTGCAAAAAATCTCCAAGAAAACAATATTCCTTTGTGTGTGGGGTACACTAAAAAATCAAGAAATTTCTATAATTGATCTCACTGTAGACTTCTCAAAGGAAAAAAAAGGAGGAAAATAAGGGCAAGAATAAAAGAGAAGAGCCAAACAGTAAAGAAGAAAGAAAAGAAAAAAAAAAGGAAAAAAAGAAGTCTGAGAAGAAGGAGCTGAAGAAAGCAGGATTGGAGTCCCTAGCTGATACTAAGAAATGGGAGGCAGCTATCAGAGCCAGGCTTGCAGGTGCTTCATCTAGCTAGGCTCCAACAACCACAAAGCCAGATGCTCCTGATGGCGAGAAGACAACAGATGATGCAGTAGCAGGGTCGAAGACCCAGGATCCATATGCTTGACTGTCTTCAGGCATACCTCAAACCTTAGTGCATCTTATTTTTTATTTGAAGTTAAGGGGGTAGGGTAAATTATTATTGTAACATATTCTGTAGATAATTAGGAGTAGTACAAGTACTTGAGGCAGTTAGCTTATTCTGTGATTTTTGAGTACCTATCCAGTGGTCTGATCTATTGTGTACTATGTTAATTGCATCCATTGTGACCACCGTGTATCTTTTTGTAGCGTTAGTATGGTAAATGAATGACCTGTGTTAAATAAGTGCATGAACCAGATAAGTAGTGATATGCAAGATACTTGTGTGCCATGTGTGTGTAAAGTCTAACTCAGTTCACGTTGTGCGCTTAATCTAGAACTTACCCTGTTAGTCATTCCATAGTCATAGGATAGGCATTAGGAAAGGATCATAGGTCGTTTTTGCATGTTAGCCCATTTTAGCCTAAATTTCCTTCTTAATGTGAATAATATCCCTTGATGCCAGTTTGAGCCTCAATAGCCTATTTCTTTCTTGTAAACCTTTCACCTTCCCATTTATATCATAATGAACCTGTCTTGGCCTTGGTCCTCCTTGGACACTATGCACCTTGACTTAGGCAAATAACCTAAGTTGAGGATGGCTATTATAGGGGTACGTGATGCAATCTGTGTATGAAGAGAGGTAGAAAAACAAGAATGAATAAAAATTTGGGAGCGGTGAAAAAGAAATAAGAAAAGAGAAAACTGAGTGAAAAATAATAAAAAGATAATCACTTAATTGAAAAAACCGTATCCATCTTGAGCATGCATGATAAATAAAAAAGGAAAAAAAGGTTAAGAGTTGAAACCCCAAGAGTCTAATGTAGTGTCAAGGAGGCTTAGTCACCCTAAAATATCCATGAAAATCATACCAGCCCCTAGCTTACGTTACAAGCTTAAGAAAAGCCCTATAGTGATCCTAACTGACCTGTCTGAAGACTTAGGTACTGACTCTAAGGGCAAGCCTATGGCTTTTGATGTGTAACGTTGGAACTTTATTCTGAGAGTAAGTTTTGTGTTTATCCATGTGTTTACAAATTCTGATATGAGTGAAAAAGGGATTTCTTTGTTGTGAGGGCATACTAGGTATGTTGCTAATCACTGTCTTGTTCGGATAGTGTAATTTAGGTATCTACTGGGTTTTTATTTCTGAAATTTTTGCCATATTTTGATCCTTGTGAGTTGCATGGGTGTTTTCAATAAAAGACACTGTTGCTCTTATTTTGATTGACCTGGGAGATGGTGCATGTATTTTGAACAGATATGAGTAGTTAGCTACCGAATTGTACTTTGTATGCTCTTAGTTATGTTATGGTTTCTTGAGGATAGTCAATTTTTTAAGTTGAGGGTGTTTATGTGTGAGCCCATGCTAACATATTTGAAGCTTTTAACTCTAAATAATTGCAAAGTCTTGAGCAAATTTAGTTGTTTTTGATTAGTTTACTTCAATTTTGCAGAAAAAGTAGAGAAGAGGGGGAAACACTAATAAAGGAAGCAAAAAGACTAAAATGAAAAGCATATAGAGAGCTAAGTGTGACTAACGACATCCATGACACATCATTAGCCGGGTGATAGGCTGTCACGGGTGCCGTCAACCCTTAATAGAAGATGGGAGTTGTAGGAAGCTTTGTGACAACCTTCATGACACGCCGTCAAGATCCTGATAGGACGTCACCATCATCGTCAACCTTAGGCAGCAGAAGATGAAATTATAGAGACGCTGATGACGTCCATGATAGGCCGTCAAGGGTGCCGTCGTCTATTCCAAAGAGAGTCTGAAACATTTAATTTTATTTCCTTATTTAGGATTTACTATTTTAAATCCTTATTTTAGGGTTTTTATAAATATGAAATTATCGAGCTATCCAGCTATCTTTTGACATATTGACAATATATGATTCTTTTTCTCTCTCTCAGAACAATATTTTAGAGTTTTACCTTGTGATTCAATTACAAGAACACTTTTAATTTTCTTTATTCTTGGAAGTTAATCTTTCCAATTATGAATTCAAATTGTGTGCTTATTTCTTGAATCATGAGTAACTAAACACTCTTAACCTTGATTATGGAATCTAGGGTTAGGTCATGATAAGGTGTTAATTAATTACTCAAGGTTTAATAAGTCTTAGAATTTCTTGATAATTCTGAGATTAGAATTTATGTCGGTTGGTTCCAAACAATAGGCATACCTACATTGGTTTGCTTCAGAAAGAAATCATAAACAGTAGGAAGTGAATTATCAATAGGGACTCGAAAAGGATTCATTTAATAATCAGCGCTTTAACAAGGTTGATTAACTTGAGGTAAAATCTGGGCAGTGAGTTGCGATTCCCTAAGTCCAAATGGATTAGGAAATTAGATGCTCGAATAAGTTGAGAGACATTTGATCATATCATCGATAAAGATAGCTTGTCATCCTAACCACCGTGAGAACCTTGAGTTAATGGTAGCATTTGTCATGTTTCATAAGCCCTAGTGAACATAATCCTGGTTATCTCATAAAATCTTGATTACAAACATTATGTTCAACGTGATAAATAATTTTTTTGCAAAAGTAAAACCACTATTTCACGAAACAGTCAACTACCAGTGAATTAAATCATAAACAACTTGAGTTCGCACTCTATTCCCTATAGGATTTGACTCCAACCTATTTGGGTTTTATAGTGACAACGATATCTCACACCCATTCAAGAGTGTAATTTGAGCATTATCAGGTTCATAAGAATAGTGTATGGAATTGGGGTACAATGGATTCCCCAAATTTGTAAAACATTGCAGTAGGGGTACAAATGAATCCCTAAATAATTGGTTTAGGTATAGAAATTGGTAATAACCTCAACCCACATGCATAATTGGTTTGGAATGTAAATTATCATTTGGTTTGGATTATTTCTTTGAAACTAATGCATTGAATAATTGGCTAATTGGATAATAATAATGATCTTGAAAACTTTGCGGGGTGCAAAAGACTCCCCCCAAGTGAATTTTAATAATGAATTTAGCGGGGTATGAAGGAACCCCCAAAGTGTTGGCTAATGACATTGCTTGTAAGCTATAGTTGGTATGATGATACCACTTAATAATGTCTTAATAATTGACTCTTGAAATTGATGGATGAAGTAGATGTTAAATGTTTTAATTGGGATTAAAGGGGGTTGTGTTAGCTAGTTGTGAAGGTGTGATCCGAAGGACTGATACTAGAAACTCATGTTGGCCGACTTAAGGTTTGTTCTTGATTATTTTGTGTATCTGGGGTACAAGGTAATCCTCAGAGTGTATATATAATTGTATCATAGTTGGCTAAGGGTACATGAAAATCACCAACCTTTGATGATATCTCTGATTTATGTGGCTAACACACACTAGGGAGCGTCCAGAGGGTGACAATGGACCCATATAGCCCATGGGTGTATTTCATGATGTTCAAGCTACATAAACAAGGCTACGGTTTTGAAATGCATGTTATGCCTTGTTTCCTATCTCGGAATGCGATATATGTATATGTATATGAATTCGATTATGTGCATTGGATTTGATTAATTATGCCTATGTGTAACGAAATCTATTATGTTAAGTTGTTTTCAAAAATTCTGTTAACTATGTTATATAAAATATATGTTATTTTTTATTGTTCAAAATACCAATACTTTCCAAGTATCCCCCTTGTATTACAAGTTCTGAGGTATAGTCCCATGGTTCATCACATCAGTAGAAACTATGGATATGACAGTTGGTGAGCCATCTATCTTTCGAAAGACATGTTATTCATATGTTTATCTAATTAAGTTTATGGTCGAGTCGGGGGCCTTTTCCTAGTCTAGGCACTTAGTTCTTAGTATAGGCTTTCGTAAATGGAATTTGAGTATTTTCCTGGTATAGACACTTAGTTCTTAGTACAGGCTTTCATAAATGGAATTTGAGTATTGCATTGCCATAACCTTATTGATATATATTGGTCATAAGATCAACTTGAATTTCTTTATATCATCCATACTTTGATTTATGTATGGATTATCCTTATGATAGTATGCTAAGGGGTCTCTTGGGCTGTCATGGTTTGGGATACCCGTCGTGGCCAGGGCCTCGACTTTGGTCGTGATACTTTGGTTCCTTATTGTAGATCATTTACTTATTGTTCATCAATAATCAAACTCATAAGAGAGTGGTTAGCTTCATAAAATACAATATGCATAGATTCTTCAACACATAAAGTCCTATTATAGGATCTATAGGCATGACTGGTGGGAGAGTATCCATGAAATATACCTTCATCAGCTCGAGGGTCGAATTTCCATAAATTATTCTTATCATTGTTGTGGATGAAACATTTACATCCAAATGGATAAAAATAACTAATGTTAGGCTTCTTCCCTTCTTCATAGATCATAAGGAGTTTTCTTTAGGATTGGTCTGATGAGACATCTATTGAGAATATAACATCACGTGCTTACTTCTTCTGCCCAAAAATAATTTGGTAGATTACGTTCTAAGAGTATGGTTCTTGCAGTTTATTGCACTGATCAGTTTTTCCATTCCACCATACTATTTTACTATGGAGATCGAGGAGATGAGAAGTTTTGAGAGTAGCCATTTTGAGAACAGTATTCCTCAAAATTACTATTTTCAAATTCACCTCCATGATCACTATGAATATAGGTGATGAAATGTCCTGCTTCTCATTATACATTTTTTTACAAAATATCTAAAAATTAGTAAATGCCTCATGCTTGTGAGAAAGAAACATAACCCAGCTAAAATGAGAATAATCATCAACAATAACAAATATAGATCTTTTTCCACCAATACTTGCATTCTTGGTGGGGCCAAACAAATCCATTTGGATTATTTAAAGGGGTTTGGTAGTAGTGACAATGTATTTGACTTTGAACGATGTTCAATTCTGTCTACCTAGTTGTAAAGCATCAAAGATGTGATCTTTTTCGAACATGAGTTTCGGTTGACCTTTTACCCACTCAAGTCTAGAGAGTTTCTCAATGGCATGCATATTAGCATGTCAAAGCTTTATGTTCCACAACCAAGTGTAATTGGTTTGCACTGTGAGACAAGTTAAGTAACAAAGTTAGGATTATTATGAACATAAATACAATCAACATGTTCACCGATAAAAGAAATATCTCTTCTTTCATGTTTGATGGAGAAACTCTCAGCTATGAAGGAGACTCCAAATCTTTTATCAGAAAATTGACTGATACTGAGCATGTTATGTTTGAGTCCATCGATATACTTCAATGAGTTTGCAGGAGGAGTTGAGCTTCACTGAGCCGACTCCAACAACGTCATCCTTTGGTATTATCACCAAATCTAACTGGTCCACCTTTTATTTTCTTTAGAGAACAAAAATTTTCTTTCTATTCAGTCATATGTTTGGAACATCTATTGTTGATGACCCACATTCCTTTCCTATAGTTTTTGCAGATATGTTCCTGCAGAAATAGAAGATTAATTTTATTGAGGTACCTAAGTAGTCTTGGGTCTTTAAGGATTAGATGTATGTTTTTTGGGTCTCCAAACCCACAAACTTTTAGATTTTTGTCTACAGTTGTGTGATTTATGCCCCTTCTTAAAATAGGTGTAATAGATTGGCCCTTGAAAAGAAAAGGAGGTGTTCGCTGACTTAAATGAACTTGATGAGGAAATTGATTTTTTTTAAATGAGTTGGATCATATGGAACTGTGACTAAATGATTTTCAAATGTTGTTTAATTGCATCTCACACTATCAAGTTCTTCTTCAAGTAAGTCAATTTTGATTTGATATGCTTCAAGTTTGATTTTGCAGTTCGTTCGTTCCTCTTTAAACTTTTATTTTAACCAAGCTTTCCGGTTTTTGTTTTTTTAAGCACGTTTATTGTATTCATCAATAAATTTTTGAAGGTCATCAACAATCATATCAAGATTTGTTTGAAGAATTTTGAAATAATGACAATTGTAGGGCCTTACCTCACTTGATTGACCTTTTTCCATAAAGTACACGTTTGCATCTTCTATTTCTTCTTTTGTTTAATCTTCATCACTCTATGCCCTAAAGTTTTGTTTCTTCTTGATGATCTTCATTTAAACTCTGGACTATTTTATTTGATGTGACTAGGCTTTCCATTGTAATAACAACGATCATCATTCCTTTTGAATTCATTGTTTTTGAACTCTTATGGTCTTTATTGCCTTTGTGTCAAGATCTTTCTTGCACCCAATTTACAAGAGCCATACCCCAGTGTTGTCTTTTTCCAGGAATTCTTCTTCTTCAGTTGTTACAGCATTGAATGCCACTGGTTTCTTTTTTGTCCTCCTTATTTTACTTGTTATAATACTTTCATTCATAGGAAATGAGATCACCTCATAGTTCATCATAGGTCATATTTTGGAGATCTCCATCTTCTATAATTGCAACTTTGGTATCCCATTCTTTTGGAATGCTTCTCATGAATTTCTGAACTTATAGGCTATGTGGATAGATCATACTTCTTGACTTTATTTCACGCAAGATCTTGCTAAATATAGCAAACATTGATTTAAAATTTTTGTTTTCTTCCACTTTGAAGAGTTATATTCATTAACCAGAGCACTGGTTTTTACCTTTTTGACTTTGGTGGTTCCTTCATATGTTCCCTCTATTTTTCCCATATATATTTTTTGGTTTCATTGGTTGATATGTTATCATATTCTTTACTCCTAACTGCACAAAGAAGTAAACTTATGGCTCTTGCATTAGTTTGAATTACCTTTTCTTATTCTTTGGTGACTTCGAAGTTCTCAAGGTCTTCTATTTCAACACTGCTTGATTCCTTGTCTTTCTGTTTTTCTTTGAGTCCTATAATAGGCTTTGGTCCCATCATAATGACAACCCATGCTTGGAACTCATTTGATTGAACGAAGATTCTAAATATGCTCTTCCAATAGGAGTACTGTCCATTGAAGTAAGGTAGTCTTATGGAGGAGTGACCATCTTGAAGAAGAGCACCTTGAATTTGATAGTTTACCATTGGATCTTTGCTCACGTTCTTTTAAGAAACACTATTAGTAAAACCTGCTCCGATACCAATTAAAAATCAAGAGGGGGTGAATTGAAAAATTCCTTTGAGTCGGCTGATAAGTCTCCACAGACGACTTTCCTACAAATCCGAATACTCAATAAAAAAAATTAGATTTAAACAAGTAAGCAAGTAAATAAGTAATTAAAGTAAAGACATAGGAATTTTATCCTGGTTTGGAACACCAATGTGGTGCCTACTTCTAATCTCCTTGGGTTTCAATAATTTCCTTAGATCTTTTCAAAAGTAGAGTTGGAGTACAAGTGTAGTGAACAAGTTCTGAAGCGTATTTTGATTTTCAAATTTGTGACATAGCCTCAACCAGTATGATTAAGTTGTCTCAATCTTATTCTTGTGTAACAATTGAAAACTAAGAAGTACAAAGCTTTATGGTGACTAAGATTAAGACACACTAAGAACTTTGAAGTTGCGCAAGTGCTTTGACCTTCAGTCTTTTTCTTTTATACTCTTCAGTTGCTTCAACATCATCTAATCATAAGGAAACCCAAGGATTTCTTCTCAATCAATGGTTTGAATTGATTCCTTGGTTAAGGGATTGCACCATATGGTATGTCCATATCAGATATGTCCTTACATGGTGCAACCTTCTTTTCACAGCCATACATGTCCATATCATAATTGTACATGTAGGGGGTGTGGCCTTCTTTCCATTTTGCTTTATCATGGAAGATGTTATAGTGATTCATTCTTCAATGATTTACCTCATATTTGGGGATCTAATGAGATTCACGATTGATGCATTTCCAAGTTTAGTGTTGGCTCATTTGTACTTATTTTCTTGTATGGGATATTCTTGGAGAACTTAGGAGATCGTAGCTTGATTCTTTAGGGATTTTTTAATTCAGTTGTATCTTAAGTATATCCTGGAAGATATTTGTTTATTATTTTGTCGTTATTAAAACATATTATGAGAATATGAGACTAATACAGTAGTTAATAACATGCTTGGAAATATTTGTGGGTGGTAACACCAATCTCTAAATGGATTGCTCACCATGGTGACATTCTTGATCTGCCATGTGTTTTGCAGATCTATGACTTGGGGGTGGGGGAGTTGATGTCTTGTATTTCTATTGCTTTTGATGGGACCAAATCAACTATGAAATTCTTCTATGTAATTATAATAAAAATAGAAAAGTCTGTTTGATGAATTATAACAGTGTTGAATAATACTGGATAGAAATTTGTAGGGATGTTTCGGTATTAAATTTTAAAGATATATGACAGTATAGATTATGTTCCTAGTAATCTTTAGTATAGGATTACACTATTAAGATGTAAATTTTCAGTACAAAAATAAACATTAATTTAATGTCTTTCAAAATTCTGACAAGTCATATTTTAAATTTTCGCTTCAGTTTCCTACTAGTACGGTTGTTGTTGTTGCTGCTTGCTGATTCTTCTATAATCTAATGTCTTTCCAAATTGTGACCATTCATAGTTTAAATTTTTTCCTTCACTTTCCTTCTACTGCTACTTGATTTGATATATTCTTTCCATAAGCAGGTTAATTAATGTAATTACAAGTAATTTTATTTAATAGAATTATTAATAAACAATAGTTAATAGGTTATAATCAATTAAATTAGACTAATGATTAATTGTATTTGACGTATCTTGTACACAAGAAAGTTACTTAAAATATAATTTTGGGTATTTATTTTTAATTGTATTCTTTTACGCACTTAATGTTCTTTTAAACTAAAAGAAAATTGAAAAATAAAATATAGTTGTATTTATTTTGCATTTGTAAAGATCTCATTTTTATTGTTTCGTCTAGAAAGTTTAATCATTTTGAAGAAACAATTAACGGCTGATGATTTTCATAATTTTCTTTTGCATGTTTTCTGTTGGGTTCTTTAATATGAGTAGAATAGAGTATGTGCCTGCACGATCCAATTAGCTGGGTCGTGAGAGTTCGATAAAGGATTTGTAGTCAATTCAATTATGGAGATATGTCAAGATTCGTGGTTATAATTCTGACAATTCATCGAAATTTATGTTAAGTCAAGTGTTTCCAAAATCTGACAGTTTATTAGGACTTAAGTTTTGACAATTAATATTTGTCATCCCTTAAAAAGTTAGTGATTGATTTAGCTAAGCATTTCTCTCATTAAAACTTAGCTAGGGATTTTCCATATGTAACATTCCTAGTTAAACCATAATCCTTGAAGGAAAAATTTACGGACAATATTGGTTCTTCTCACAATATTTAGAGTTCTTTGGTGAGCAACAAGATGAGTTTGAATAGCAACTAATCTCTATAAGGAAGGACCAAAATGTGGACACAATGATAGTCTCAATTCTAGTGTTCTCAGCCAACAACTTTGACATTGAGAATATCAAAAATGGTGACACTAGTGCGAAGAGTTGGGAAAACATGAAGCATGACAAGAAGGTTACATCCCCCTCACGCTTTATTAGCCCCTAAATCTGTACCGAACCGCCACCTTGGTAGTTCTATCATTAGCTGCAGGACATGTTAACTTAGAAGACTACTCCAAACAATAATATACCAAAAATGATCTTCTTAATGAACTTCTAACTAATAATGTTGGGAAGTTGGAATCTCTTACATATGCTAGCATTAGTAGGAATTATAAGTCATTGGAGGCAATTATTTTTATTAAGATATTCTACAAGATGCAGATTCTTTTGAGGAAAGAGAGGAAGTTGAATTTTTGGATAACTGTTTTCCTAATGCTGTTAGGGACGTTGACAACTCCCCTAGACAACAAAAAAGTAGAAAAAGCTAAAATAATAACAAAACTTTTAGACATCATTATTGGGATGATAAAGTGTATGGGGATTTTATCTCAAAACAACTACTAATGAGAGTACGCAAAGAAAAAGGTCACAAAGTTCAACGGAACTAGAAAGAACTAATGGATTTTCAAGACCCCTTAATTAAGTTCAAATAAAGAGACTGATAAGAACCAAATTTATAGATCTGCAAATTTTATGGCAGGTCAAGAAGGTCATCACAGATACTGAGCAGTCCATCGAGAGATAGAGGTTGCCATCCGCAAACATCTTTTAGCATGCTTTTGATTATAGGATGAAGGGCATGATCAAACATGTAAATAAAGGAAAGAAACAACATGTTAAGTATTGGATGTTACTGAAGAAAAGATTTTTAAAAATTATGGAAGGACTTATGCACAAATGTTATTACGAGTTTGGAGTTGTTATTGCACCCACTCCATTCTTGGAGCTGCCTAAAAATCTAAGTAAAAAACAAGAAATCATCAATTCGGTCCTCTATTATTTTCCCCCAGATTTAATAAAATAATAAATCCTTCCTCCAGAGTAGATTTCTTACTGATTACATAATTCTAGAGCTCTAAGATGATATATCAAAGCTGTTGTGAGAGCCTTATAAAAATCTAAGTAAAAAACAAGAAATCATCATCTGCTTCTTGCTCATCATAGTTCCTCTTCATTACTTCATAGAATGGTTTGTCGTAGAGCTTTCCCATCTAATTAACACCAATTGGATCAAATCTTGGTAACTCCTTTAAGCTATCAACCAACTCTTTTTGAGTGTATTGTAGCTCATCATTACTATTTATTTCCTTCATTGTCAGAGTATGATTTAATGTTTCCAAATTATTGTATTCTTTTTCATTCTCTCTTAAACTTTTAAGGGGTTTTTCTACCTTTACCAAACTTGTTGATCAACTTCATCTATTATATGTTTCGTAACATTCAAGGACTATGCATTTGTTTGTGAGGATTTGTTTACAAATACTGAATTGTGCACTTGTGATAAAATCCTCACAGACAAGTGCATACTCATTGAATATGTTGAAGCATATTGAAGATGAAGGTGATCAAGAAGTTTTGAAAATGATGGATACACTACTTAATAGTTTAAGAAAGAAAGAAGAAGAATACAATGGTTTGGAAACACTAAATCAAACTCTGATAGTAAAGGAAAGAAACAGTAATAATGAGCGGTATAATGCTAAAAAAGAATTGGTTAATGGGTTAAAAGAGCTATCAAGAGTTGTTCCAACTTCTATTAGGAGAATGGGGGAGCTAAACAACAAACTATTCCATGAAGCAATAAAGAGGAACTATAATGAGTAAGAAGCAGATGGAAGAGCTATAGAGTTATACTCATAGTGAGATGAGTACATTAGACACCCTGGATTGTATCCCATCAAAGTCTTTATGGTTAATGAGAAATCTTAAAACGTGATGGATGATGAAGATGAAAGCCTAAAAGACTTGAAGAAAAATTATGGTGAGGAAGTTTACAAAGTTGCCACAACAACTTTTATAGAGTTACCATGTATCATCTTAGAGCTTTGGAATTATGCAGTAAACAATAACTATATTCTTCATGAAAGAGTTACTGTGTTACTAAATATGTGGAAAACTATGAAACATCTCAACAATTTTTAAATGGACGACTCACAATCCATGATAGATCTTCTTGATCTGTCATGGGTTTTCAGATCTAAGACAGGTGGGGAGTTGATGTCCCGATTTCTTCCACTTTTGATGGGATAAAATTATCGATGAAATTTCATCTTTCAAATAAAAATTAAAATTCAAAAGTTTGTTTGATGACTTTTTATAGTGTTGAGTAAAAGTGTATTGAAACTAGATAAAATTGAAGGAAAGGTGTCATTTAAGTCTTGAATGAAGTATTGGTGACATTGACCAACTTAAAGGGTCAAACATAATTAAGAAACTTGATTAGATTAATTGTGAACTTTATTAATATTTTCAAAACTTTCTAATCTTTTCAGAAATACAAATGAACCCACACCCCCTTCTATCGAAATCAACTGTCTCTCCCCTCTCTCTCAACAGTTTTTCCCAACTAATAGTTCTGAAAATTTCTCCTTTCAATCCCCACCTACTTCAACCTCCGGTAATAAATAGTTGTTCTTTGTGACAAATATCGACTTTCAACCATCAATCAACGTGACAACCTTGATCTTCGTCCATAACAACTTTGAGTTCTTCATCATTCCTTTTCCTCTTTCACATGTAAAATATTATGGCCTTTTTAATTTTGAAGAAAAATAGGAACTTGAGCCAATTTCTCTTCTAGTATTGGTTAACAATTTCAATAATTATTAATTTAATTTGAAATGTGTTCTAAATAAAGTCCTAATTTCTGGTATTTCTTCTCTTCTCTTTTTGAAGTGAAATATGATTTTTTGTTGTTTGTTGCATTTTTTGAAGTTTGATTTTTATTGTTTATGTCTGTACAAAAACAACAATGATGTTGGTGTTTTTGGTGTTGCACCCATTGTTTGGTTGATTTGTTCTTGTTCATAGTAAAAATGGTGATATTGCTATTGTTCTATTGAACAAAATCATGCTACTATTTTTTGTAATATATTAACTTTTTGATGCAATAGATTAACCTTCTGATGTAATAGATTAATCATTTGATACAATAGATTACTATTTGATGCAACAAATTCACTCTCTGATGCAAAAAATTAATTACTTGATGCAACAAATTTACCATATAATGCAACAGATTAACAATCTGATGTAACAGAGAAACCATCGAATTAAAAAATATAATGCAACATACTAACCATCTAATGTAGCAAATTTACCGTTGAATTAAAAATTTGATGCAAAAAATTAACCATATGATGCAATCGATTAACCATCCGAGACAATAGATTTACCATCGGATGCAGTAGAGAAACAATCTGATTAAAAGTTTGATGCAATAGATTAACCATTAAATTAAAAATCTAATGCAACAGATTAACCATATGATTCAATAGATTAACCATCTGATGCAATAGACTTACCATCTGATAAACAGAGGGACCATCTAATTAAAAATCTGATGGAATAGATTAACCATCTGATACAACAGATTTACCATCTGATGCAATAAAGGAACAATCAAATTAAAAATCTAATCAAACATATTAATCATCTGATGCAATAGATGAACCTTCGGTTAGATAAAATCCTATCAACTATTAAACCAGGACATATCCAAGACTTGATTTTTTCAACTGATCATTCATGTGTCATGATAGAAGGCCCTTGCATTGGAGGAAATCTTAACAATATTGACCATTAATAACAGTTCCAATAGATCACTCATATGTTGCAACAAATGTGTGATCTATTACACAGACTAGTCATCTGTTTCAACAAATGAGTGATTTATTTTTATTGTTTCAATAAATTACTCATTCATTGGATTAGTTATATGTTGCCACAAATCACTTATATATAGCAATAGATGCGTGATCTGTTGCACAGAACAATCATCTATTTCAATAGATAAATGGTGTATTTTTATTCTTACAACAGATTACTTATCCATTGCAATAGGTTAGTTTATGTTATAACGGATAACCTACCTGGTGCAACAGATGTCAGATCTATTGGAACTATTATTTTACTATTTTCCATGTTAGATATACTGTTATTCTATTTTAATGATGCATTAATTAATTATAATCTATTTTATGTTCCTATTACTTTTAGATTGTATGACTCCCCAAAAAAACCTAAATTAAGTCCAAGTAAAAGAACAATTGAAGAAGCTAGGCTACATCCACCACTCTATGAGCTTATTTTACAAGTGTTATCTCAATCAGAAGCAGAACATAATGAACATAGGGATCAGAAATGTTTCAAAAGAGATGATTCAAATGCTAATAGTCTTTCTAACAAAGAGTTGGTCAAAACCTTTAGCATTGATAGTTATCCTGTGAGAATGCAGTGCGATGGTGCCACAGATTTAATGGGTGATTTCGTGGTTAAGTTTTCCATGAGAAAATCTTTTGACACCTTCAAAAAAATACTTTGAGAATAAAATTTGGATTATTATTTTAGGGACAATTACTTTGGGCAATATCTTGATATGCTAGATGACAACAATGCTCGTTTCCATATAAAAATCATATATGATCTTCTCAAGCATAGGTTTATGCATGAAAACAAAGATAAGATCGATAAAGTATGGAGAAATTACTATGGCATGCCTATTTTTTTGGGTTGGAAGGACTTTGCCATAGTTACCAGACTAAGATGTTACCCTCCTTCTCCTTCTCAAGTTATACCTATTCTAACTCCAAAAAAGCTCTTCATACAACCAAAAACAACAAATGCAAGTAAAGTGATCCTGAATAATTGGTGTCCCTTTTTGGTCCAATCTTCAAAAATAAAAATTTGATAGAAGCGTTGAAAGGTAAAAGACTTTCAAAGAAGCAAAAGTAATCATTATGCTTGGTTTGGTTTGTACATAATATTCTATGGGCGAGAGACGTTAACAGCAATATACCACTTGGTTTAATAAAGCTCTCCGAGGATCTAAAGGCATGTAACATGTATCCTTGGGGTTATGAAAGCTTTAAAATGAGTGTCAAATATTTGATGATTCCATTAACACAAAAGATAGACAACTTATATGGCTTTCTATGATATTTCATAGTAAATATTTCTTTAATTATGATATGATTCATCTTTTTTATTCAATAATACCTTTGATTTATTGGCGTTATTCTGTAGGCTAGGGTGTTTAAAGCCATTCCTTATTTGAGACAACAAGTGAACTACCTGGAAGAAGTTTTCTGTCTCAGAATCTTGAGGTAGTTGTCGGCCAAAATTGATAAAAATGCAAAATTTCCTAATCTCTTCAACCCAATAAATGCATTAAGTCTAATTCTAATTAAGTTTTGATTTTAATTAATGATTTTTTTGAATGATCTAATCAATATTCTAATATGTACTAATTTATGTTAGATTGTGCATCTGCCGCTTGTTCCGACTAATTGAGAGTTGAAGATTCCATTTTTTCGTATTTTATGGTCTGTATAAACTTTATTGGACCATAAGGTCATTAACATAATAAAAATAGAATTGTTTGGAGCAATAACCATCACAAGAAAAATAATTTTAGAGGTAGGCATATTATTGCTAATGGTGTTAGTGGTGATAGAGCTGTTAGTGATGGTAGTGGTGCTTCCGTTGGGGCTAATAATGCTCCTCTTACAGTTTTTAAAACAAAACATTATAGGTATGATCAAACCGGTTATAAAAAATTTTACCCTCCTAGCAAATGTTCTGCATACAAATGACAAGACTGCAAGGCGAAACATGATGTAGTGATTAATACTATTAATGCATTAATGACTTCTGTAAAGGAATTGACATCTAATAAGGGTGTCATTCCATCAAAGAGGATTTCATATCCATCCACTCCATTAGAGATTAAGGATAAGAGGAGAAGGAAAGTAATTTTCAAGTCATTATCAAGAAGTCAAAAAAGCAAAATTGCAACTCTATTGTCTTTGTGTTGCACAATTGAAAGATGTACAAAGTCCATAGGAGAGCAACATGAGATGAAGACAATGAATATATAACATGTGTTCCAACTAACAAATAGACACATATCTATTTCAACATACAACCTATTTGCTAAAAATTATAAAATAAATATATACATCTGTTGCAATAGTTGACTAACCTATTGCATCAGATACAATATCTGTTTCAATATATGTCTTGTCTATTTTAGAAAATCAAGTAGCACTATGTACTGTTTTGTGTTTGTACCAGTAGATGACTGCTGCAGTAGATGGATCATCTATTAGGACAAATTAAATCAAGACTTCTTACTGTTTCAGTTTTCCAAACCGATGAGTTATATGTTGCAATAGATGGTTCATACATTGGAAATTATCATGCAGGTCTTCCTCATATTTTAATTTGTTCCAACAGATGATCCCTCTATTGAAATAGAAATATAATCCATTTGGGATAGTTTAAGATAAGAGGAATACCTATTTAATTTGCTAAAACAAATTAGTGATCCTTTTCCATTTTTTTGTATCTTTTTTATTAGCATTAACAATTCTTCCTTTACAAGTGGATGCCACAGTAGAAGATACTACTGAACAACATTGACAATATGCTACTCTTCAAAGATCTACGATGATCGATGCCGAATTTCATAGCATCGAATGAAGAACAGCTTGTCCGTATTGAGTAGATCTTTATAGCTTGAGTCTGTCAAGGTAATAACCTCACCCCTACTTAGGAATTATTGGCATCAAAACTAAAATTGTTGATTTATTTGTTGAGATCTGTACCCGTAACAATTTTTTACATTTAATTTATTTGTTGATTTATTTCATGTAATTTTTGAATGATTCGATTTATTTTATTTTTTCTACGAATTTTATTTTATCTTTAGATTTGAGCTTATTAATTGAAATAGAATACTAGATTCAAATATTACAACAGATAAGGTATCTGTTGCAATAGATGACATATCTGTTGGAAAATATCAAACATATTTAGACATATGTTGCATCATGTAGGTCATCTATTGGAATTTATCAAATAGGTCTTCCCAATGTTGTAACAGATAGACTTAGATAGAAACATTGGCATAATGCAATAGATGACCAACCTATTGCAACAGATAAACTATCTATTAGAACAGATAGAATTTACTACAGATAGATAATCTGTTGCGTTATAAAAAATTCAACTTTCATCCAACAAAAAACATTTCCACTACATGTAAAGTGAAGTGGCTTAAAATAAAATTTTTTTATGGTGTTTGTCTCTCTACATCTTATTCTTTATACACAGGCTCCAAGTGTCCAATTAGTACCCTATAAGCCTAGATCTATTGCATGTTTGCAATAATATTTTTTCACGAAAAGGTTGTTGGCTCAGCCATTTTTGTGCCGATCAGCAAACATTTGATGTGTGCAAGCACGTACGACGCGACAACTTTTTTATTTGTTGGAATGTCCATGTACTTGTTTCTATCTTCAAAATCCCATGTTTTCTTTGTCAACACTTATGCTGGAAAATGATCTATCAGTTTACTCTACCTCAACAAATTGGGGAACAACTCTAACAGTGGCTGCATGTGGGTAAAAAAATGGCATCATCGAAGGAAGGTAATTTGTAGTCATTTACCTTGATCTTTCCCTCCCCGAGTAGTATCTCAACAACCAGAAAATATAAGACGTCCACATTCATGACTGCAAGAATTCTCTTTGCCTTGGTCAAGATCTTGTTGTATGGATATGTCCTCTCCCGTCTAACATATTCAATCATTTTTTCATCCTATTTGGACCCAGAAACTAACAAATTGAATCCTGGGAAACTAGGAGTTGACTCTAGCTTAATGAGCTTATCGTACCTATCCATGAAATTATTGTAGAATTTGAGGTCCATTATCCTATCGACAGCATCATAAGCTTTTGGGTATGCTAATTGCCTGCCCCTCATGAGGCGTAGAATTTCTTCAACATACTATGATATTAGAAGATAATTTTTAAATAGGTTAGTAATTTTAAAGAAGAAAAACATAGTGGAAAGATGCAATAGATGATCTATCTGTTGTAGAGGGTTCTCTGAATATATTCATAGATTCCCCATCTAATGAAACTTATGCGATAGATAGGTAATCTATTGCAACAGAACCACCACCAGTTGCTAAAGAATACCCAGCTATTACAACAGATGACAATCTCTTGCGTAGCTTCTTCTTCACAGGGTAGATTAGAAGGCTAGGTTAGGAAACGTAAACTTACCTTATCTACGTACCAGTAATGCATATCTGCCATATTCTTGAAGTCTTGTGTGAAAAAGGTATACATACTGTAATCTTGTATGTGTTGCTTGGAATTCAAGGCCCGTCATAGATTTCTCTTCTTTTTGGCTCTAAGTTCTACGTATAACCCTTGGATAAATACCTAATATACCTTGATTCTTTAATTAGTGAAGATTGATGGTGAATTTCTTGAATCTTGACCTTGACTTGATTGACTAGGGTTTGCCCTTAAGATGATTTTAGTGAATAATGAGAGTATTTTTCTTATTAACGGGTTTAATCTCATGTTTTGGGGCTGAATAAAAGTGTGAAAAATGTCCCAAATACCTATCTGGATGATGATTTAATTACTAAAAAATATGCCCAACAATGTGCATACCGATGCACTGTGTCAATGGCATCAATTCGATAACCATTGCACCATGTCGAGTTCGCATAAGTTCACTGAAATTACACTAAAAGCTAGGGAAAAATTATCCGTAGATGCGATGGGTGACGAACGCGTCGAGATCGCATTGACCCACTACTTTGGTCACCTGACAATGATACAAATGTGGTCTAAAAATTTGAAACTCACCCGAAGTAACCTATTGACACACCTGATCATGATTCTATCTAAAGATCGGCATTTTAAGGTTATAAGGGCCATAAAATAGGGTCGCCACTTATAATAGCTAGAATAAATTCTAAGAATACACACTTAGCTGAAATTTCTAAGTTTGGGACCTCTTTTAAGCATTAACAGACTAAGTTTAGGATGTTGTAGGGTTTTACAATATCTCCCCCTTAGGAAGATTCATCCTTGAATGAGACTGACTAAGTTGAGAATACTGATGGATTGAATTTATATACTGAACATGGACAACTGAAGCATGATTACATGGCTGAAAGTACCAATATACTGAGTTATCATACTGAACATGCATAACTGAAGAATGACTGAGTTCTGCAGACATGACATATGACTGAGCTATTTCATGAAGGTATACATGATATGAAAATGCTATGCAACTGAACTGTTACAGATTTGTAAAGGAAATCTAAGCGTGTAACTGAGTAAATTCAAGGAAAACTGTTACCTTGAGTTGAGTCTGAGTTTGCAGAGAAGAGGTGATAATACTTGGTCTACATATCTGCTTCTGCTTCCCAAGTAACTCCCTTAACGGACTGATTTGGCCAAAGAACTTTGACTAGAGGAACCTCTTTGTTCCTTAGTCTGCGAACTTGAAAATAGAGAATTTCAACTGGGATTTCCTTATAAGAGCGGCTGTTCTAGACATCAATGCCCTCTATCAAGACTACAACTTCTAGGTAAGCTATGTACTTCTTTAGCAAAGAGACATGAAACACTGGGTGTACTGAAGCTAAGTCTGAGAGCAACTCCAGCACGTAAGCTACCTTTTCGAAACGACTAAGAATTTTGAAAAGATAGATATATCAGGGACTGAGTTTTCCTATCTTGGAAAACCTCTTCACTCCTCTCATAGGAGAGATTTTCAAATATACATAATCACCAATCTCAAACTCGAGATCCTTTTTTCGCACATTTGTATTCAATTTCTATCGGCTCTAAGCTATCCTGAGCCTTTCCCTGATCAACTGAACTTTTTCTAAGGCATAAAATACCAATTTAGGCCCTACCCCTATGGCCTCACGCACTTCAAACTAACTAATGAGAGATGTAGATCTTCTCCCATAGAGCTCCTCAAATGGAGCCATCTGAATGCTGGAATGACAACTGTTATTATATGCAAACTCAATAAAATGAAAGTCACGCACTCTTAACATATCTTCTAGAGTCTGGGTGGTCCTTTCTGCTTGACCATCTATCTGAGGGTTAAAGACTGTACTAAAATAAACTTGGTAACCAAGACCTTTTTGGAAGGCTTTCCAGAAATGAAAGGTAATCTGGATACCACTATTTGAGATAATATATATGGGGACTCCATGTGGTCTTATAACACCCAAAATCTGGTACTCGTAATGCTACATAGTGCTAACAATCTCAAATGACCACTAGCTAACCCATGACTGATATCTGTAACTGAGTACTGCATAATATATTATATAAATATAGAAAAAATGATGAAAGGCCATAAGCTTCAAATATATGATAAAACATAATATCTAAAAATATGGTATATTAATACCAAAATTGAATTAACTTTCTGAACATGCTATAGTTTGAAAGCCTCTAAAACTAAACTTTCTGGATAAGAAGTTGATGGGATATGTCCCCAACTAACTCCAACTACTAAAATAAATAAGTACTAAATATATGAAATAATAAAATCATAACATCCTCGAATGATGAGGACTTACTACTGACTCTGACTGCTGAAATTTGAATGATACTGATGCTTTGGAGCTCGTGGTTCTGAACCTATGGTATAAAAATATGATAGAGCAAATGTTTTAGTATGATTGAATATACTAGTATGCAAGGTGAGCTAAGCTGAATACAAGGGTTCATATTCACGAATAATACTAACTGACTGAGTAACATGAATGTGAGAATACATGCATGAATTCGTAACTGTAAATGAGACCATGATAATGCTGACTACTGAGTTTTTATACTGATAACATGGATTTATGATAACTAATATAACTGATATAACTAATACTGAGCGACTGTGTCTGAAAGTTTAAGTTCTGATGGAACAAGCTGAGTTCAGTACTGAGCTGAGCGACTGTATCTGACAGTCCTGAATTCTGTAGAACTAACTGAGTTTTATTATTGAGATTGAGATTGAAATTGTGGAAGGTATTCATATAACCAACAATCCCCAATTAAAGAATTATTGCTGAGTTGGGGTCCAATCTGTAACCCTAATTGGAAGGGTGTCAATACCACGCCACTAGTAAGGATAAGCTGTTAGTGACCCTGATCTAATAGGTACTCTAACGAGAATGGTGGGACCCTTATCTAATAGGTTGAGCCACCTCATCTACCCTCATATAGCAGGTGTTATGTCTCAACCTACACTGGCTACGTAGTTCTAGAGCGCAAGGATTTCTTCTAAGAATCACACCCTCTACTAGTAGGTGAGTTCCCTTCCTTGGGCTTACTCAGTGTTGAATCCTACTCCTATCTGAATTAACACTAAACATGATTAACTGAACTGAACTAGACTGAGTTCATTAAGTTTCGTTAACTGACAGACTACTATTGAGATCTGATAACTGACTGAGATTACTAAGATTACTGAGATTTCTAAGATTTTTGAGTTTTCCTGGGTCATGTAACTGACTGAATTCTATTCAATTTTGAAGCTGACTGAGAAAACAACTAATCATGGCATGACTGAGATTTATCACAAAACTGAAGCTTGCTTTAGGAACACAGCTAAGTTGTTGGGTACAAGTACCTCAGGACTCGATAGCATGAAACTAAAAAGACATGACATTTCTTGGACACATAACCATGGTCAATAATTAATAGAAGTATCATTGGGGATTTTCATGAAGTATTCACATACCACAGGCTTACACATGAATAAGAATGCATATAAATATGTCATAATTCCCTAAGCCTAATCTCATAAGAATTACATCAATACATTACAAGGCATAACAATAGCATGGGAGTCATTTTGAACATAATGGTAACATGAATTCATCATTTCGGTTCTATTGAGTCATAATGCACAAGTATTATTCTCTTAGACATTTTATCAAACACCTAGTATGCATAACTTAGATCTTAGGCATGATATCAAATTAATACCATATGATTTCCTAATTCAACTCAATTTCATAAATTTTAACCCATATACTAGTGTAGTTTCATGAAAAACACATAAAACCTCCAACTTGGGAACCCAACAAAAATAACTATATGAACATAATCAATCCACAACATAGACATCACAATTTCATAATTTAAAATTGGATTATCGGGCTTCATGGATGAAAGGAATCCATGAATGAATACTTGACATTCCTTGGATGGAGAATTCGTGAAAACTAACGATAGAATCTCTTGAATTTGAAGGTCCTATGAAAATCCTAGACTTGTTCTTGTGAGTATTTGAGAATAACAATAAAATTTTGGTGAAACTAGGGTTGAATCTCGTGTTATAGGCTAATATTGGGGTGGAAAATTGACCTTTTTACCCTTAAAAACACGGACATTAAATGACTGAAAACTGGGCATCAACGTAATTAGCGACATGGCACGTCAATGCATTGATGTGATACCCGACATGTCGCGCCATGATCGCGCCAAGCCTCAGTAGTTTTACTGGAAGTCCCTACAATAATGTTAACTAATGCTATAGGCTATGCGGCGCGCTAAGATTGCAGTGATCTACTATTTTGGTACAGTAAACGTGGTCTAAATAAGTTTTGAAAAATCCAAAACATGTTCGGGAATACCTCTTGACCTTCCTGATCATTAATCAACAAAAATATAGACCATTTAAGGGGGTTAAGGTCGTGAATTAAGAGTTTCAACTTTCGAAGGCCAAAAATAAACCTAGTCTAGAAGCTTAGCGAGGAATTTTTAAGTGTGGGACTACCTTGACAAGCTTAAAGGACTGATCTAAGCTTATATATTTTGTGGGGTCTTACAATATCTCCCCTTTGAGAACATTCATCCTTGAATGAGACTGACTGAGATGGGAAAAATACAAACTGAAGTATATATAGTACATGAATAACTAAAGCATGATTTCATGATTGGCATAACTGATAAACTGAATATATCATACTGAACATGCATATCTGATGCATGCGTAACTGATTCATGAATGCATGAATGAGATTTCTGATAAGATGAGTTTCTCATAATAAGGATGCATATTTGATCCATTAATACATGACTGACATGATGCATGAACATATGACTGAATATGCAATGAGATTTGATACCAAGTTTATAATAGAATTCGAAGCATGAAATTGAACACTAAGTTAGTAATGAAGCTTAACATGATAACTGAGAAACCTTAAGAAAAGCTATTACCTTGGGCTAAGTCTGAGTTAGCGGAAAAGAGGTGAGGATAATTAGTTCGTATATCTTCTTTTGCTTCCTAAGTAGCTCCCTCAACGTACTGACTTTGCCAATGAACTTTGACTAGAGAGACTTCTTTGTTCCCCAGTCTACGAATATGATAGTCAAGGATTTTGACTAGAATCTCTTCGAGAAAGAGGTTGTTCTGAATGTCTATGCCCTCTATAGGGACTAAAACTGCTGGGTTACCTATACACTTCTTTATCAAGGAGACATAGAACACTGGATGAACTTAGGCTAGATCTGAAGGTAATTCAAGTTCATAAGCTACCTTGCTAGAACGACTGGGAATTTTGAAGGGACCAACATAGCGGGGACTGATCTTTCCCTTCTTTTTGAATCTCTTCACTCCCTTCATGAGAGAGATATTTAGATAAATATAGTCACTAATCTCAAACTTGAGATTCTTTCTGCGCACTTCTGTATAAGACTTCTGCCAGCTCTGAGCAGCCCAGAGTCTTTCTATGATCAACTGGACTTTTTCTAGGGCAACGAATACTAAGTCAGGCCCTACAACTGAGACCTTACTAACTTTAAACCAACCGATTAGAGATCTGCCTCTCCTACCATAGAGATCTTTAAATTGAGCCATCGGAATGCTGAAATGATAACTGTTGTAGTATAAAAACTCAATCAAAGAAAAGTGATCATCCCAACTACCCTTGAAATAAATTGCACACACTCGCAACGTATCTTTTAAAGTCTGAATGGTCCTTTCTTCTTGACCATCTTTCTGGAGAAAAAAAGCTATACTGAGATGAAATCGGGTACCAAGACCCTTTTGGAAAGCATGCGATAAATGAGAGGTAAACTGGGTACCTTTGTATTAAATAATGGAGAATAGAACACCGTGTAATCTGACCAAATCCCTAATATAGAGTTTGGCATAATCCTCAGCTGAATAAGACGTATGGACTGTAAAGAAATTAGCTGATTTGGTTATTCTATCTACAATAACCCAAACTGAATCATGCTGGCTGCGAGTATGAGACAAACCTATCACGAAGTCCACGTCACTTCTTCCCACTTCCAAGTAGGACTACTGAACTCCTATATATACCCACTAGGCTTCTGATGCTCTATCTTAACCTGCTGACATGTAGAGCACTTAGCCACAAACTCTACAATATCTCTCTTCATCCCACTCCACCAATATATCTACCGCAACACACGATACATCTTAGTGGCCCATGGATGAATTGAGTAGCGCACACCATGTGCTTCTGTAAGAATTCGCTGCCTTAAGTCATCTACACCTGGCACATAGAGATGACCCTGACAACAAAAAAAACCATCTCCCCCTTGGGACAAAATCTCTACTTTCCGATCTTTGACTGACCCTTTCAACTTAACAAGACTGGGATCTCTATCCTGATTATCTTTTACCTCGGAAATTAGAGATGATTCTAAGTTGTTCTGAACCCATATATTACTTTTTGCTAAATGGACTAGGCGAACACCTAGTCTGGAAAGATGATGGGCTTCCTGAGCCAACTTCTTCTTACTGTTCTCAACTGAGCAACACTGCCCATAGATAGTCTACTGAAGGCATCGGCCACTACATTAGCCTTGCTGGGATGATAAAGGAGACTCATGTCATAATCTTTTAGGAGCTCTAACCATCTTCTCTGATAGAGGTTAAGATCTTTATAAGACAATACGTACTAAAGGCTTTTATGATCTGTGAACACATCTACATGAACCCCATACAAGTAATGCTTCCAAATCTTTAAGGAAAAAACTACGGTTGCTAACTCAAGATCATGAGTAGAATAATTCTTTTGATGGGGTTTAAGCTATCTGGAGGCGTAAGCTATGACCTTACTATGTTGTATGAGGAAACAACCCAAGCATACTCTAGATACATCACAATACACTATGAACCCATATGTACTATCTGGAAGATCCAAAACTGGAGTTGAGGTGAGTCGAGTCTTCAACTCCTGAAAACTCTTCTCACAATGATCTGACCACTAAAACTTGACTTTTTTTTGAGTTAATTTGGACATAGGAGATGCAATAGAAGAAAATCCCTTAACAAACCATTTGTAATAGCTAGCCAGACCCAAGAAACTCCTAATATCTGATAGAGATATAGGGAAAGGCCAGTTTCTTACTACTTCGGTCTTTTGAGGATCAACTCTAATTCCATCACCAGAAACTATATGACCAAGAAATGCTACTGACCTTAGCCAAAATTTTCACTTACCAAATTTAGCAAACAACTGATGATTTCTAAGAGTCTGCAATTCTATTCTGAGATAGTCTGCATAATCGTGCTCACTACGGGAAGGATGTCATCTATGAAGACTATGATGACCATATCTAAGTACTGCTTGAACACACGATTCATCAAGTCCATGAAAGTTGCTGGGGCATTGGTAAGACCAAAGGACATAACTAAGAATTCGAAGTGACCATACCAAGTTTGCTAAGCTATTTTTAGAATGTCACATCCTCTAACTCTGAGCTGATGATAGCCTGAACTGAGGTCTATCTTAGAGAAATAGATGGCACCCTGAAGTTGGTCAAACAAGTCATCAATTTTGGGAAGTAGATACTTGTTCTTGACTGTGACTTTATTGAGTTGACGGTAATCAATGCACATTCTGAGAGAACTGTCTTTGTTTCGCATGAAAAAAACCGGTGCACCCCATAGGGACACACTTGGTCTGATGAATCCATTATCTAGGAGATCCTTTAACTGTTTGTTTAATTCTCTGATTTCAGCTGGTGCTATTCTATATGGAGGAATAGATATAGGCTGAATATCTAGAAAAAGATCAATGCCGAAGTCTATTTCCCTTTCAAGAAGTATTTCTGGAAGATCTTTGGGAAAGATATCTAAATATTCATTCACGAGTAGAACTGATTAAATACTGGGAGTTTCAGAACTAGTGTCTTTAACTAGAACAAGATGATAAATACATCTCTTGGATATCATTTTCTATGCTCGAAGGTAGGAAATAAGATGACCTTTGAAAGCAAAAGTACTATCCTCTATTCTAGGATAGGTTCATTCGAAAACTGAAATTGGACAACTCTATTTCTACAGTCGACTGTGGCATAGCAGGAATAAAGCTAACACATGTCGAGAATGACATCGAAATCAGTCATCTCTGATTTGACTAAGTCTTCTGAAGTGACTTTTTGGGATACCATAACTAGATAGTTCTGGTATACTCATCAGGTTATGATGGTTTAATCCACTGGGGTAGAGACTGAGAAGGGCTCTTCGAGAATTTTAGGACTAACTCCAAAATCAACTGCTATATAAAGATTAACAAAAGACAAAGGAGCTCCTGGATTTAGCAAAGCATCAGAATGCAAGTGAAAGATCTATAACATACCAGTAACCACATCAAGAGAATTTTCCTGATCCTGTCGGGACTAAATATCATAGAGTCTATTTGGGTATTGCCTACTAGTAGCACTGAAAGTGGCACCTTGCTGATTCAGGTGACCGGACTGAGCTGAGGAACGGTTACGCTGACCCTAAGGACCTGGCTGAGGAAAATCTCTAACTATGTGGCATATCTTGCAACATCCGAAGAAAACATCTTTGCCAGCTCTGCAAGTACCTTAATGGTGCTTGCCATATGTCTGACAAAGAGGATAGGTTCAAGCACTTCTAATATTTCCATGAGACTTAGAGCTTGGTGCCCTATCTCTATTGTCGTCTCTAAATTTTGGCACTAGAGCACTGGCTGAGGAAGGAGCTAGAATGGATGACTTCGGGTAAAACTGAGAACGACTTTCACCCTCTGACTTAGGCTGAGAAAAGTTGAAAATACCTATCCTTGCTTTCTTATTCTGCTTCTCTCTTATATTAATCTTCTACTATTCTATTTGTTGGGCATGGATCATAACTCTGGCTATGTCCACCTTTCAAATCAACATTGCAGATCTGCACTCATTGACCTCACTATCCTTTACCCCAGCAACCAACTTACTCATCTTAGCCCTGTTGTCTGCCACTATATGAGGAGCGTATCTAGCTAGTTGAGTAAACTTAGGAGAATACTCTTTCACTATCATGTTTCCCTACCTGAGGGCGATAAATTCTAACCCCTTAGATTCCCTTAGCTCTAGGGGAAAAAATCTATCAAGAAAGGCAGTAGAAAACTCCTCCCACTCTATAGGCCCTACACCATCGGCCCTCTCTGATTTCCACTGCTTGAACCATATGTGAGCTACATCCTGTAACTGATATGTAGCTAGCTCAACACTCTCACTAGTGGTAACCCACATGATATCTGTAACCTTCTGAACCTGATCAAGGAATTCCTAAGGGTCTTCATCTAACATAGATCTAAAAAAGAATAGAGGATTCATTTGAGTAAAGTCCCAAATCCTGGCTGTAGTAGAATTAGCCACTGGGTTAGCTGGGATGACAGCTGGTCATTCATTCTGGGAAGCAACTATATTAGCAAGAGTAGTGAATGTTGTTCTGAACTCTGTGTGAGAAATATGTTCGTCCAAGGGATCTGCTTGGACAGGCTAAAAGGTTGACTGACTTCCATTTCTTCTCTTGGGAGGCATGTTCTGTAGAAAAAGGGAGGAACAAATTAGACTAAGAGTTAAACTTGAGCTCATACTTACTGGCATGACATGAATTCTGAAATAAGGGAAACTATTTCTGAAACATCTTATAGCCTCCTGTACATAAATGTGGCACGCAACACACCCATGCAAAAGACAGTACTAAATGCAGCTTTCAGACTTCCTAGGACACTATTGAACCTTAGGCTCTAATACCAAGTTTGTAATACCCCGAATCTAGTACCCAAAATGCTACACGGTGCAAACCATCCCAAAGTACCACTAGCTAACCCATGATTGATATTTGTAACTGAGCTGCATAATAAAATGAGTAAATGTGGAAAAATGGATAAAAGGCCATAAGTTTCAAATATTTGATAAAACATAACATCAAAAAATACAGTATATCAATACCAAAATAGAATTAACTGTTTGAACATGCTATAGTCCGAAAGACTCCAAAACTGAACTTCCAAAATAAGGAGTTGATGGGACATGTTCCCAACTAACTCCAACTACTAAAATAACTAAGTACTAAAGATATGAAATAATCAAATCATAACATCCTCGAATGATGAGGACTCACTTTTGAGTTTAACTATTGAAATTGGAATGCTACTGATACTCTGGAGATCGTGCTTCTAAACCTATGGTATTTAAACACAATAGCACAAATGCATCAATACGATTGAATGTACTGGTATGAAAGGTGAGGTAAGCTAAATTCAAGGGTTCATATGTATAAATAATACCAATTGACTGAGTAACATGAACGTGAGAATACATACATGAATATGTGACTGTAAATAAGATCGTGATAACACTGACTACTGAGTCTATATACTGATAACATGGATTCTTAATATCTTATATAACTGATATAAATAATATTGAGCGACTGTGTCTGACAGTCTAGGTTCTGATGGAACTAGCCGAGTTTTGTACTGAGCTGAGTGATTGTATCTGATAGTTCTTCATTCTATAGAACTATCTGAGTTTTCTATTATTGAGATTGAGATTGAGACTGTAGGAGGTAGTCATCTAACCGACATTCCCCAGTTAAAGCATTATAGATAAGTTAGGGCTCAATCTGTAACCCCAATTGGAAGGGTGTCAATACCATACCAATGGTAAGGATAAGCTGTGAGTGACCCTTATCTAATTGGTACATTGATGAGAACGGTGGGACCCTTATCTAACAGGTTGATCCATCTTATCTACCCTCATCTAGAAGGTTTGATGTCTCAACCTATGCTGGATACGTAGTTCTGGAGCGCAAGGATTGCTTCTAAGAATCACACCATCTATTAGTAGGTGAGTTCCTATACTTGGGCTCACTCAGTGCTGAACCCTACTCCCATCTGAGTCGACACTGAACATGATTAACTGAACAGAACTAGACTGATTTCATTGAGTTCCATTAACTAACGGACTACTAGTAAGATCTGATAACTGACTGAGATGACTGAGATTACTGAAATTTCTGAGTTTTCCTGAGTCATATAACTGACTGAATTCTACTGAGTTTTGACACTAACTGAGAATACTACCAATCATGGCATAACTGAGATTTATCATAAAACTAACATTGGCTCTAGGCACATAGCTAAGTTGTCGGGTACAAGTACCCCCAGGACTCGATAGCATGAAACTGACAAGACATGACACTTCTTGAACACATAACCATGTTCAATAATTCATTGTACTATCATTAGGGATTTTCATAAATTATTCAAATACCACATGCTTACACATGAATAAGAATGTATGTAAATATGTCATAATTCCTTAAGCCTAATCTCATAAGCATTACATTAATCCATTACAAGGCATAACAATAGCATGGGAGTCATTTTGAACATAATGGTAACATGAATTCATCATTTAGGTTCTATTGAGTCGTAATGCACAAGTATTATTCTCTTAGCCATTTTATCAAACACCTAGTATGCATAACTTAGAGCTTAGGAGTGATCTCAAATTAATGCCATATGATTCCATAATTCAACTCAATTTCTTAAATTTCAACCCACCTACTAGCATAGTTTCATGAACAACACATAAGGATTCCAACTTAGAACCCTACAACAATAACTACATGAACATAATCAATCCACAATATAAACATCATAATTCATAATTTAAAATTGGATTCTTGGGCTTCATGGAAGAAAGGAATCCATGAATGAACACTTGACATACATTGGATGGAGAATTCTTGAAAACTAATGGTAGAATCTCTTGAATTTGAAGCTCCTATGAAAACCCTACACTTGTTCTTGAGAGTATTTGAGTATAAAAACAATATTTTAGTGTAATAAGGGTTGAATGTCGTGTTATAGGATTATATAAGGGGTGAAAATTGACACTTTTTCCCTTAAAGACACGGATATTTAATGACTGAAAGCTGGGCAGTGCATCATGATTGCATTGGTCCACGATTTTAGGACACAAAACATGGTCTAAACAAGTTTTAAAAAATCGAAAACTTGTTCGGGAACACCTCTTGACTTTCCTGATCATAAATCAACAAAAATATAGACCATTTAAGTAGGTTAAGGTCATGAAATAATATTTCAGACTTTCAAAGGCTACAAATAAACCAAGTCTAGAAGATTAGCTAGGATTTTCTATGTTTGGGACCACCTTGACAAGCTTAAAGGACTAATATAAGCTTAGAAATTTTGCGGGGTCTTACAAGTCTGACCAACTATCTAACATAGAGTTTGGCGTAGTCCTCGGATGAATAAGAGGTATCAACTGGTAAGAAGTGAGCTAATTTGGTCATCCTTTCTTCAATGACCCAAATCGAATTATGATGGACAAGAGTACGAGGCAAACCCATCACAAAATCAATGTTCACTTCCCCTCACTTCCATGGGAGAATGCTGAACTCCTGCATAGATTCACTAGGTTTCTATTGCTCAATCTTAACCTGCTGATGCGTAGAACACTTAGCTATAAACTCTGCAATGTCCTTCTTCATCAAACTCCACCAATATATCTTCCATAAATCGCAGTATATCTTAGTAGCCCCTGGATAATAGATTAATGTGCACCATTCCCTTCTACAAAAATTCATTGCCTCAAGTCATTTATACCTAGCACGCATAGCAGAACCTGGCAACACAACACACCATCTCTCCCTTGGAGAAAACCTCTACTTTTTGATCTCTGACTGACTCTTTCAACTTGACTAGACTAGGATCTCTGTCTGTCTTTTCCTTCACTTCAAAAACCAGAGATAATTCTAAACTATTCTACACTTAGGCACTACCCTCTGCTGAATCGACTAAGCGTACACCTAGTCATCCAAGATGATGAACTTCCGAAACTAACTTCTTCTTACCATCCTCCACGTGAGCAACACTACCCATATACATCCTATTGGGAGCATCAACTACTATATTGGCTTTGCCCGGATGATATTAGATGCTTATGTCATAGTATTTCAAGAAATCTAATCACCTTCTCTAACGTAGGTCAGATCTTTCTGAGAAAACACATACTGCAGGATTTTATGGTCTGTGAACACATGTAGATGTTCCCCATACAAATAATGCCTCCAAATCTTTAAGGGAAATAAAACAGCTACTAACTCAAGGTCATGAATTGGGTAATTCTTTTCATGAGTCTTAAGCTGCCTAAAGGCATAGACTATGACCTTACCTTTCTGCATCAAAACACACCCCAAACCAACTAAGGAAGTATCATAATATACTAAAACCCATTTGAGCCATCTGGTAAAGTAAAAAATAGGGTTGTAGTGACTCGACTCTTTAACACCTAAAAACTCTTCTCACAAGAATTTGACCACTAGAACTTGACTTTTTCTACGTCTATCTAGACATGGGGTATACAATGAAAATCCTTCCACAAACCATCGATAATAGACAGCCAAACCCATGAAACTCCTGATTTATAATGGAGAGATGGGTTTGGGATAGTTTCTCACTGCTTTAATCTTTTGAGGATCAACTCCAATGCCATCATTAGAAACTATATGACCAAGAAAAGTTATTGACCTTTTCCAAAATTTGCACTTACTGAATTTAGCAAACAACTGATGGGTTTTGAGAGTTTATAATACTGTTCTGAGATGGTCTGAATGATCATGTTCACTGCAGAAGTAGATAAGAATTTCAACAATGAAGACTATGATGAACATGTCTAACTACTTCTTGAACACGTGGTTCATCAAGTCCATAAAGGCTACTGGTGCATTGGTAAAACCAAATGACATGACTAAGAATTAAAAATGACCATATTAAGTTCTAAAAGCTATTTTTGGAATGTCACATTCTCTGACTTTGAGTTGGTGATAGCCTGATATGAGGTTTATCTTAGAAAAATAATTGGCACCCTAAAGTTGGTCAAACAAGTCATTGATTCAGGGAAGTGTATACTTGTTATTGACCATGACTTTATTTAGTTGACAGTAGTCTATACACATTCTAAGAAAATAGTTTTTCTTATGTATGAATAGAACTAAGGCACCCCAAGGGGATACGCTAGGTTTCATGAATCACTTATCTAGGAGATCTTTCAACTATTTTTTTAACTCTTTGAGTTCTTCTAAGGCCATTTTGTATACGAAGATAGAGATAGGCTGAGTATCTTGAAAAAGTTCTATATTGAAGTCAATTTTCTACTCAGGAGGTACTTCAGGCAGATCTTCGAGAAACACATCTAGGAATTCATATGCTACTAGAACTAACTCAAGATTAGGGGTCTCTATACTAGAGTCTTTAACTCGAACAAGACGATAAACACACCCATTAGATATAATTTTTCCGCCCTAAGGTAGGAAACAAGCTGACCCTTAAGTGCTGAAATACTACCCCTCCACTCAAGGATAGGTTTATTTAAAAACTAAAAATGGATGACTCTATTTTTGCAATCAACTAAAGCATAGCATGAATAAAGCCAATCCATGTAGAGAATGAAATCAAAATTGGTTATCTCTAATTCTACTAAGTCTGCTGAAGTGACTTTCTGAGATACCTTAACCGGATAGTTCTTGTATATCCATTAGGCTATGATAGATTTACCCACTGGGGTAGAGACTGAGAAGGGCTCATCTAGGATTTCAGGACTGACTCTGAAATTAATAGCTATATAAGGAGGTACAAAGGACAAAAAAGCTCCTGGATCTAGCAAAAGCATAAACGTGCAAATAATAAACTTGTAACATACCAGTGACCATATTAAGAGAACTTTCCTGATCCTATCGGGACTGAAGTACCCAAATCCGTTTTGGGTGTTGCCCACTAGTGGCACAGGAAGCAACACTCTGCTGATTCGGGTGACTAGACTGAGCTGAAGGACGATTATGTTAACTCTATAAACCCACCTGAGGACACTCTCTGACCCTGTGGCCTAGCTTACCACATCCAAAACATATATCACTAATAGCCTTGCAGATACCTTAGTGGTTTCTGCTATACTTTTGGAAAAGGAGAGTTGTTCGGGCATTAATAACACTACCCTGAGGTTTTGGGCCTGGTGCCCTATCTTTACTGTCATCTCTGAATTTTGGAACAGGAGCACTAGCTGAGGACAGAGTTTGAACTAAATATTTTGGACCAAACTGAGAAAGATTTCCACCCTCTAACTTAGGCTGAGTGAAGTTGAAGCTACCTGTTCTACCTCTCTTTTTTTCCCTCTCCTTCTCCTTATTTTTAGCTTCCTTTATCTATTGATCATGGTCCATGAGCCTGGATATGTCCATCTCCTTAATTAGAATTGCAATCCTACACTCCTTGACCACACTATTAGACATGCTAGACACAAACTTACTCATTTTACATCTGCTATTTGCTACCACATGAGGGGCATTTCTGGCTAATTAACTAAACTTGAGAGAATACTCTTTCACTTTCATATTTCCCTAATTCAGATTAATAAACTCCAAAATGTTCACTTCCTTCAACTCTAGTAGGAAGAACCTACTCAGAAAAGTAGTGGAAAACTCCTCCCGTTCTACGGGCCCTATATCTGCGACTCTCTCTGCCTTTCACTACTTGAACCATAATTGAACCATATCCTACAAATAATATCCAGCTAACTCCGTACTCTCACTTGAAGTCACCCTTATAATATCTGTGACTTTCTGCACCTGATTAAGAAATTCTTGTGGGTCCTTATCTGATATAAACCCGATAAGGCTGGAGGGTTCATTCGAGTAAAGTCTTGAATTCTAGTTGTAGCAGTATTGGCCACTGGGTTAGCCAGAACGGCAGCTGGGAATTCATTCTTGGCATCCACATAATAAGCTAGAGTGGTGAAAAATAGTTTGAATTTTGTGTGGGAGATATGCTCATTCAGGGGATCTGCCTGAATGGGCGGAGGAGCTGGATGATTTCCTATTCTCCTTCCGTTGTTTTTTTTGTGAGGCATATTTTGTAAATTGAAGGGAAAAATAATTAGACTAAGAGTTAAACTAGATCTCATGCTCACTCGCAAGATATGAATACTAAAAGAAGGGAAACTTTTTCTAAAATGGCTCGTAGCCTCTTGTCCATAAATGTGGTGCGCTACACACCCATGCATAAGACTCTACTAGATGTGGTTTTCAGACTTCCTAGCGCTCTACTGAACCTTCAGATCTGATATCAAGTTTGTAATGCTCGAGTCTGTACCTCGAACGTTACACGGGGCCCATAATCCTGAAAGACCATAAGCTAACCCATGACTTATACCTGTTGTAATTAGTGAAAAATACTACTTTAAAAATATGAAAATTTGGCTTAAACTACCATAAGGTTCAAAACTAAATGAAATACTAAATACTAAAAATTAATATTCTAAACTGAACATCTGTCTGAAATACTCTAGCCTGAAAAACCTCTAACTGAACTATCTAAAAGTGGAGTTGATGGGACAAGCCCCCAACTAACTCCAACTACTGAAGTACTGATAACTGAAAATAATACTCTATCCTTGAACTATTAGGACTAACCACTAAATCTATTGCTGATAACCAGGATTGGAAGGTATGGTCAGGAGCTTGTGTGTCTGAACCTATGATATAAGACATCATGGCACAAAAGAAAGGTACGTGTTAGTACTTTGAATGTGCTGGTATGCTGGGTGAGGTAAGGCTGAATGCATGGTTTCATATGTATGAACAATAGCTGATTGAATGGTATGAACATAACTGAATAATAGTACGTGTATATCTGAAAGTGCTATAAATACTGATTATGTAATACTATGCACATAACTACATATACTATAATTGAGATTTCATTAACACTGGATAATGAGTTCTGAAAATTGAATGACTAATATCTTAGTTTACAGATACTATATTACTGTTAACTGAGAGATTATTTCTGATAGTCCTAATACTGCAGAACTAAAATAAGTTATTTACTAAGCTGGGTGACTGTATCTAATAGTGCTGATTCTAAAAATTAACTGAGGTTTTATACTGACTTTGAAACTAAAACTGTGGTAGTGTTCATCTAACCCAACCATCACACCCAGTTGGAAGGGTGTTAGCAATTTGCTAATGGATAATAAAAATAGCAATGAGTTAACCCTTTCTGACAGAAAGCCTTTTCATCAAACCTCGCTGGCAGGAAAACTCGTATGAGATGTATCAAACCAAGACTGGCAGGAAGACATCTCAACCTACGGTGGCTACATAGTTATGTAACGCAGGGATTGCTACTAAGGGTCAAACCCTTTACTGATAGGAATGCCCCCAACCCTGGCTTCACTCGGTGTTGATTCCTACTCCTTACTAAATAAACACTGAATCAATTTCTAGAATGTACTAGGCTTGACTAAACTACTAATGATCATGCTGTCTATCTGAACTGGATTAGTATTCATTTAATAACTAAATGAATACTATGGAATCTATTTACAGGCTGAATGTAATGAGTGCTATTATCTGTTTGAGTACTACTGGACGTGAAATAACTGAGACTATTCTGAAACTATTGTAAATCTAGGTAAACAGCTAGATTGTCAGGTATTTGATACACCCAGGACCTGATTGCATAAACTGTAAAAACATAGCACAATCTTAAAAGCATGATAGCTACGTACTTTGTCACAATTCCTTCATTGAGGTATTTTAGGAAATACTTGCACGGCATAAACTTGTATACATGCTAACATAATATGATTTCATTACTCAACTCACGTGAACAATTCATCAAATACTTGGGGAGCGTAATTTATACATATGACAATACTATAACATGCAAGCATCGTGATCAAAATCCCAAACTCACAAATTTAAGGGTTGTTAATAGGAAACCATATGAAAACACACACATGCTATTTTGTTTCTCAAAAAACTTGCAATTAATCATGAATTATAAACCCAACTACATCATAATCATGAATACAATCAAATTCAACATGATATTTGTGAAAAGAAATAAACTTGTAATTTTAAAAGGGTTCTTGAACTTCAAGGGTGGAAGAAAACGCTTGGATGAACACCTAGCATACCTTAATACTTGATTTCATGAATATTGATGGTAAATTTCTTGAATCTTTATCTTGACTTGATGGACTAGGGTTTGTTTTTTAGAGGATTTTAGTGAATAATGAGAGTATTTTTACTATTGAGTAGTTTAATATTGTGTTTTGGGGTTGAATAGAAGTGGGGAAAATATCCCAAATACCTCTCTAGATGCTGATTTAATTACTGAAAAGTGTGTTTAGCGATGCCAATACCGACGCGCCGCATCGATACATCAACGCGATGACCATCGTATCACATCAAGTTCATATTGGTTCACTGGAATAGCACTAAAGCTGTGGAAAAATTATCCGTCGATACGATGGGCGACGCGACGCATCAACATCCTATCAACCCACTATTTTGGTCACCTAAAAATGATTCAAATGATGTCTGAAAAATTGAAAACTCACCCGAAGTGACTTATTGACACACCTAATCATGATTCAATCCAAGGATAGATATTTTAAAGTCATAAGGATCGTAAAATAGGGTCGGCACTAATGAAGGCTAGAATATATTCTAAGTATAAACACTTATATGAAATTTCTAAGTATGGGACCTCTTTTAAGCGTTAACGGACTGACTTAAGCTTAGGATTTTATGAAGTCTTACAGAAAACTTTAGTGATATCCTTTAATTTTTCATAGAGTTTATCCTATCTGTCCATGCACTCTTCATATTTGCAATGAGAACATTAGGGTGAAGAGAGATGAGAGGGACCACTATAAGAATGGGATGGACCGGTGTAAGAGTGAGAGCGACCTGTGTAAGGGTGAGAGGGACTTGTGAAAGGGGTATTTTCAAACATATTTAATTTTCTTGAGCATTAACATGGTCATCATCATAACTGGTAGTAGCATCAATATTAGCATCATCATGGCTACCACCAACATCAACAACTCCACCTACAACACCCCTAGAAGCAACACCCAGATCTGTTGCAGCAGGTTGGTCATGAAGAACCTCGACATTTGGTTGACCTTGCCTATCTTCTCTTCGTATGGTTACTGCTCCAGCCAATTCATTATTTATTAACTCCATCGTTGGGTCTGCTATTGTACCAACAAGACCTAGAGTAATAAAAGAAGTCATCCCCAACTCCTTCTCAATAGGCATGATCCATGGATGCACAAAATATAAAAAAGACAGATACATTTAAATCATATAATTATTTACAATCAGTTCGGTTCAATGTTGACACAAATAACTTATTCAATAGATGATATTTCTGTCGCAATAGATGATTCATATGTGGCAATAGATTAAATATATGTTGCATCAGATTATCTATCTTTGCATAATTTGTAATAGATAAGTAATCTGTAGAGTCGAGCTCAGAGAACAAAAGCAATTTGTAGGGGGGTGCGCGGATTTAATAGGTATAATAGATTTAATAGGTTTCTAGTGAATCTATTTTTATTAGTGCGTGGATATTTTTTAAATTTTGTTTCAATATATTTTAATAATTTACTTTTTTCGTAAGATATATTCATTAATTATTTTATCCTGTAGTAATTGCAGAGTTACAAATTTCTGTATAATAATTTATCCTATCTGTGCTATAATGTATATCTAATTCTAGATTTTCAATGTTATTTATTATCTTGTGTTTTTCTTCTCGTAGTGAGTTTTTTAAACTATATAGACTATCACATGTACTTTTATCTAAATTTTCTAAAGTTTTTTCTATCCATATTAATTTTTCTTTTAGGTTTTCCATTATTTTTCTAATTCGGTTTCTATAATTAATTTCATTATTTAGATTTTCTTGATTTTCTCTAGTTTTCCTAATATATTCTAGCATTTTTTAATCTGAATAATATCCTTCTGGGTAAATTTCTTCGTATAACTGTTCCAGACAATTTGTAGTTTCAATTTCATAGTTTATTACTTCTTTTAATATTATTTTCTTAGTATCTATTATTTCTATACCTTTGAGTATATATAAGATTAAAACTTTAAGATAATCTAGATAATCTATCTTTTAAAATTGGTTTTATTATAGTGTTTTGTAGTTGTTTGTTTTAGCCTTAGTAGTTTTTGCATATTTTTATTAAGAAATTTTATATCTTTATTTCCCATGTATTTATCTATATTTATTTTTATCTGTTTTTCTAGTAACTGCATATTTTTTATATTGTTTTCTAAAAATTTTATGTAACTTATCATCGTAAATATTTGTAAGAGTAGTTAGGTAGATATGGTATATAATTTACTCTAGTCATGTAATATTTACCAAAAGCTTTTTCTAATATTATTTTTCTTATATCTGCTACTTTTATATTTCTAAGTGCATACAAAATAAGTATCTTGAATTTATCTATCATTACATCAGATATATTATCATTCATTTTCATAAAATTGCTTTTTTCAAAATATTCCCTTCAACCATGTACATAAAATATAGTCATCTTAGCTTACTATATACTAGATTATTCTTAAATAATATGTTCTTCCGTCACTATTAACATGGTAGTTTGGATACTTTTTCCCTTAAACAGCGCCTCTACTCTGGTTACTCCCCACCACGGCTTCTTGCCTCATTGGTTTCACCTTTAGGATGGCATAGTCCTTAGGGATATTTCTCCATTTCCTCTTTGTTAATAAACTTCTTAACATATTATTCTTCGAATAATTCTACTATAAAGTAACTAATATGAATTTATTTTATCATATCATGATTGTTGGGAATTATGAAATTAGCTATTCATAATCATAAATAGATATACCTGTTCGGGTAGCTTTGTTATTTCTGAGTTTTGTTGTTCCATAGCTTTTTCCATTGGAATATGTTTATCTAATTAACTGAGTAATATTTTTTGTGGATTGGAGAGAGCAAGGGTGCTTCAACGCATGAAGGCTTGCTTTTGCAATGCCTTCTGCCTCTGATATATATAGAATGAGAATTTACAAGTTTTTACATTCACGTGTTTCTAATTCTTAAAACTAAGAAAAACAAAAGTCAACAAAAGTGGCCATAATGGCCTAACCTACTCTACCCTAAGGAAAAGTCCTAAATGTGTAAGAAAGTAAATAATTGCTTTACATTATCTTGTCGTAAGAAAATAGGTCGAAATATCTTCCGTTGATTTGTTGTCGTATCTGCTCCATTATTGCTCTGTATCTGCTCCATTATTGCTCTGTATCTGCTCCATTATTGTTCTTTTATCTTATCTTTCCAGCTGGCATTTTGTTTTCTTTATTCTAGATGTACCTCTGGAATAATATTATCTTCTCCATTGCACCTCGAACATTGGTGGTCTGGATATTTATGTCCAATTATTTTACAGTATCTTGTTAGCAGTCCTTCTGAAATAAATCCCTTTTTTATTGCTCTCGCAGTAGATTGTTTTTCTGGGTTAAGTAGCGTCATTATCCATTGTCTTACGTCTTCCATATCTGCTTGTCGTAGCTCTTTTGAATTTGAATATATCATTTGATGATCTCTTGAATAGTAGCTCCATATTGGGTTTCCGTTAGCATAGTTATTTGCTAGTTCTTGAATGATCGTAGCTAGTCCAATAAGTCTTTTATTTGCATAAAAATCTGGTATCTCGATTCTAGGTATCTCCGGTTGTTGCGAAATATCTTCTGGTATAATCATATCTCTTGTTAATCCTATCTTTACAACTTGTATAACTGGTTTTATTTCAT